>NC_067398.1:118178053-118478053 GCF_016432865.1 Antechinus flavipes | reverse complement strand
TGCATGTAATTGGGGAAAAAAATAAGACGTTACATTTAAAAAAGAAGAAAGTTGTAAGACATCTGAATATATAAGGAGATTTTGATATAATTTATTTATATAATCCAAATGCAACCGTGATAACTACTTATCATCTACTACTCACAATACAGTCTCTGCTGACATTCTAATAAGGGAATGAAACCAACAAAGACAACTATAATATACGATATAAAGTGATAAGTATACCAGAGCATTAAAAAAAGTGTTTTGTGAGTATTCCAAGTCAGATAAGAATTGGAGAACTAATTAGCATCTAAGTTAGGGCTGAAATAAGCAAAAAGGAAGAGAGGACATTCCAGAGAACAGTGTGAGCCCACATTAAGAACTATTATGGAAATAAGTTTATAAAGAGTTTAGGGGAGCCATTATTACAAAAAAGGACTCAAGTCAGTGACATTCACGTGATTTTCATCCCCCTCACTTCTGGAACAAAAAAAATTACTATGGACTACTTATTCTAGCCATTCATTTTTACCAACATACACAAAGACATATAGTCAGGCAAAAATAATCACCCAATGATATTCTTATTGAAAGGCAGAATTCTATCTGAAGGGGGGAGAGAGAAAGTCTCAAGGTAAGAGAAGAGCTGGTTCAAATTCACTAATGTATATTAACTGTGTGATTCTGGGCAAACCCCTTAGTCTTTCAAAGTCTCCCACAAATCCTCTAAGATGGTAAATGGCAAAGTACCGATCTGTATTGTAAAGGCATTCTCCCCGCCCCCACCAGGAGTTCCCAATACCCCTGCAACCACAGGTCCAGTCCAAACAAACATAAACCAGAATAGCCCTTTAGGGACCATAGATCTTGTCAGTCCAAATGCTTATAATACTTCCTCAGTATTTAGCACATACTATAGGCACTTAGTAAGTGTTTACTGACTGACTTAATAACTGTCCCCTGTTTTCCTCCTTACTCTTTACAGCCTTTCATCAAAGTAGAGTCTTTGCTCTGACATCATTTGGGTGCTACCTAAATGGATGAAGTATTTGGTGTATTAAAACAGGAAAAGCCTTCTTCAAAAGTCCAGTTCTATGCACTATAAACTGTTTACCTAAACAAATGTCAAAACCAGAGATCTCTCAGTTGACAGAAAGTTAAATACAGAAAGTCCATGTACCACAGAAACGACTACGCTGGCGTGTCAACATTTGGTAATGGTAGTCAATGATCCATCTTGGCAGTCCAGGGTCCTGCTCCCCTTATTATGTGCACATATTGGCCACTTCCTCAGCACAGTCCAAGACCACTCCAGGATCAGGTTAAAGTTAATTTGAGGATCTGCATTTGGGTTGGAATGCAGCAGCTATGTAAAATGATCTTTTCAGACAGCTGGCTGGACAGAGGTTTACCTCTATGGCACCCTAAGGAACTTACTGGAGACCTAAATAAGACCACAGTGCACAGAACATAATACGCTGACATAATTATCTGCTCAAGCAGCATTAGTATGCCAGAGGCCATAGTTTCCCTGAGATTTCACAAGGTTACACACTCTAGAAGACAAATGCCCGCCAGTCTTACTAATGCCTATAGACAGACAACCCTTCCCTCTATTTCTTTGACAACCATCTCCCCCTACAACAAATGAAAATCTTTGTCTTCAAATTCCTCCAAAATTTCCTTCAGTAATACAAACTTCTAGTGTTGAAAATATATACCTGGGGTTTAAAAACAGTTAAAAAATAAAATTAATCTACAAACCTCTCTCATCAATAGTTTTGCTACTGGATGAAATCCTTCAGTTAAAGCAACCCATAAAATGTGGAAGGATCTTGATCAGCATCTTTGAAGGGAGTGCCCCCACGAACAAAAAACATGGATCTTTCAAAGTATCAAATCAACCTCTGAACCAACAAAACCTTTTCCAACACCCGCCCAGTCTCTACTTCCTGCTATGCATTCTACCACTTTGTTATGTTACCTCTAATCACAGGGCACAAATGACTATTCTGTAGCGAAATATATTTCATCTCTGATTTTTTTGTGCAGCAAGATAACTGTATTTTGGATTTAATGTATTTTTTTTTTTATATGTTTAACATATAATGGATTACATGCCATCTAGGGGAGGGAATGGAGAGAAAAATTGAACACAAAGTTTTTCAAGGGTCAATGCTGAAAAAACTATCCTTACAGATAGTAACCTTAATAAAAATAACTTTAATAAATAAATTAATTAAAAATGTAAAAAAAAAGTATCCTTCATCAACTTACCACTTGCATGAAAAAAATTTAAGTGGTAATAGGAATATCTGGGCAACAAATAATAAACCTGATGAAATCTTGTATTCTACAACTTTTCAGTCAATTGTATGATAATGAAATGTGATTTATTTTGGAATATCATTTGCAAAAGCCTTCTAGAACTCTGAGGATATCTATATGTGATTGCTGCAAAAATTTTATATACAGATAAAAGTATTTGTAGTTGGCATTCTCAGTTTCCTTAAAAATATATTAATATGTAACATTAATAATGTTAATAATCTTTCCTACACATATCTTCTCCCCTAGAAAATACTTGTAAAATGATCCCTCATTGCCCTCAATACTATTTCACTCCCAGCTTGTCTTCTACATAGACTTGCTCTAATCCAGCTGCTTTTTCTATTTTTGCCTTCTTTAATGACATTTCTACTTCTTCTATAGAACATCTAAGAATATAATGTTAGGGTTCAAGTAGCTCTAGTATTCTTGATATTGAAAAATATGTTCAAGTCTTTTCAAAATTTTTTTTTCCTGTTTTGAGCCTTTTTTCCACTTTTAATTCTTAAGTGCTCTTAAGATGACTGCTTAATCACTACTTACATTGTTCCAAAATTTTTTATAATAAGTTTTTACAAATAAGTTTAAATTCTAAACCAATGCTGCCACCTCTTTCAACTTGGCAAATAAGTTGTGCCTTAACACCTTTTTGGAGGCATCTTGGCGATTCTTTGGATCTCCTTGTTATGGCTATCAATTTATATCAGTTACATTTTTGCATGAAATTATTATAGTTTGTAACTATATCCTTTCTTCCATCTATTATTAAATTTCATTATGAATGACTTTTTGAAGCTGTGGAATGATTATAATAGATGATCATTTTTGAGAAATGACAAACAAGATGATTTCAGAAAGACAAATGAACTGATGCATAGTAAAGTGAACAGAACAAGATCATATGTAGTAACAGCAATGTTGTTCAATAAAAAAGTATGAGTTGGCTATTCCCAGTAATACAATGTCCCAAAACAATCCCAAAGGACTAATAACAAAGCATACAATTCTCATCAGAGGGAAAACTGATATCATTTGAACAGACTTAAAGCATTATATTTTTCACATTCTTTCCTTCTTTTTTTTTCTTTTATTGGAGCCTTTCTATATGAAATGACTAATATGGAAATGTTTTACATAGTTGCACATGTGTAACCTATATCATCTCAAGAGGAGAGGAAGGAAGAAAGTAGAGATAGAATCTGGAACTCCAAACTTCAAATAAAAATGTTAATACCAAAAAAAAAAAAAAAAGACCGGCTTGTTTGAAGAAGTCAGTGTTGAATTGTTTTAACTATAGGCCATAGCTCTGTCTCATGTTAATTTATTCTTTCTTCTAGTTTAAGAATTTTTTTTTTTTGTTCCAATAAAGGTCATGGACTGAGCTGTACACAAATAATTGGAATCAGGAATGACTTCCACATAATTTATGTGCTATTTCTTATTTTTAAAATATAACCAATTTCAGTTTTAATGAAATTATTAGAAATAACCATTCCTATCATCTACCAATTCTTCCATTAGCTGAGACCATATTCAAAGCTTATCCAGCATGGGAGAACCTGAATGTGCTTTTCAAGAATTCATGGTCAGTTCCATACTACTCTGAGCATTTCAGTAATACTTTATAAACTTTATTTAATCCAGTATTTAATTTTATATAAAATGTCAGCCTGAAACATATCAAAGTACTTGGTTTTCAGGACAACAGATACAGTTAAGACTTTTTCAAAAATTTATTAGTTCTATCATTTATAGAAAAGTCCACTATTTGGCTATAACACTTCCAAGTATCCTCCACCCTCTACAAGTGAAATCATTTTGCAAAAATGCTTTTTACCCAGAGATCTAAGGCAAAAGTCCTACAGAAAGGATTCATAAGTTCAAAGACCTAGGGTTTATTTCCGCTTCATGAAGTCACTTAAAATATTTAATAATTAAGTGATGAGGGAAAGCAAACTGATGTAATAAAGCAAAAGTTTTTCACCTCTTAAGATCTGGAGCCCTTTTGGCCATCTGGTGAGACCTATGGACCCCTTCTTAGAATAACATTTCTAAATCCATAAAATAAAACAAACAGGATTGCAAAGGAAACAAAGCATACAGAAATATAGTTATCAAAATTTAAAAGAAAAAAGTTCATAGATCCCGGGCTAAGAACCCTTGTATATAGTCATGCTTTCAAACAGCAGAAAGGGCAACCATCCCATATACCATTTAAGTACATGCATGTTTTGGGTGTGCTGTGAAATATTATTCACATATTGCCATTTCAAACATTGGAGCTGGACCTGCTATGTTACTTAGTCTGCCTGTTCCTAAGACAAACACACACAACTTTAATTAAGTTCAAAACGAAATGTGGAGGAAAATTCTATTGAAGTAATTATAACCCTCTAGGGTAAGAGGTTTCAAGGTTCTGATATCCTCCCACTTCCTCCCATCCACCATGGAAACAACACAGATGCAGCAGAGTGTGGCCAAGTGGAACGGCTACAGCCTTGAGGAAGCCCCTTCCTACACCAAGGCCTCCATCCTATTGCATCCCCACCACACCTCCTTCTCAGTCTGAGGAAAACAAAACTGCTCGTCTCCAGAAGACAGTTACTCCAAGAACTTCTCCAAAGAAATGGCAAAGAGAAGTCCCCATCTGGTTACTGACCCTGGGTGAGCAGAAACGGAGGTCCCTGGTGAATGTCTGGGGAGGCAGCTGGAATCGCCACCACATTCCTGCAGTTTCTGGGCCAATGGGTGGCAGTGGATCTAAGAATTTCTTCCCTGAAGTTCTATAGTAAATTTGGGGACTAAAATGCCAGGATGCACATCTGAAAAGCGGGGGCCTTGGAGAAACGCCCACTTCCCAAGTTAAACTAAGTCCTTAGTAACATACACATGAGAATTGGAGAATTAATAAGTATTGGAATGTCTCCTCTCCTTCCCTTCAATATAAGGAAGTATCCATAAATAAAAGGCTGGCTGAGAGCCAGAAAAAGCTAGGTTCAAATCTTTACCTTCCTGTATACTGGCAAATCACTCAAATGCCTAATGATTTAGGAAACTTTCTTGGATTATGAGCTAGAGAGAAGACTGATCTATGTTAATAGAGAAGACTGTCTTACCAGAAGCTCTCTCTTTAGGAGTGATGTTCTCAAAATCTCTGGTGTTCTCTCTAGCACACTCACCATACCTGGAGTGCTCTTCCTCCTCCAGTGGCCTACAGGCACCCCAAGCTTCCAAAAAGCTCCTTCCTTTATTGGAAACCTACTCCAACCCCATTCAATTTTAATGGCTTCTCATTGTTAATTACTTCCTGTTTAGCCAATTATAAGTCTACCTTTATTTGCATGCAGTCCACCCCATTAGATTACAAGCGTGAATAAGGGAGGGACTACTTTTTGCCTACTTTTGTATTTCCAAGGTTAAGCACATCTGGCACATAGTAGGAACTTAATATAAGTTGACTGATTGATGGAATCAAAGGTCCAGAGTTTATTTATCCCTAACCTTATCGCCCCCCAGATATGAACTAAATAAGAGGTTCTTCTAAAAGAAGCTCAAATTTCTGCTATGAGGCTAGTGTTTGCCAGTTTCTACGAGGGATATAAAAGTAGAGCATACGTGGTGCAGCAACTTTTCTTAAGGACTTCAGTTGTGTTGGGGAGTCAGGATTATAGGAGCCCAGGTTTGGTTTGGAGGGGGCGGTGAAGGTCCAGTCCCTTCATTTTACAGAAAATGAATCCAAGATCCAGAGAGAGTAAATAATCTGCCCCAGGTCTTACAGGTCCACAGACTTTAAATTGATGCATATCTCTTTTGATAGAATGCAAATTCCTGAGAGCAGGGACTCTCTTTTTTGTCTTCACATTCTCAGGTCCCAGGCACTACAAGAATAGTAATTTAACAAATGTTAACTGATCTTTACATTGGTAAGATTTGGATTTATAAAGAAGAAGTTAAGAAAGCATTTCAGGAAAGAACAGCATAATTAAAGACTCTGGTACTTATGTCAGGGACCTACACAGGTATGTTTTATAGCTGGCTGGGAAGGATGGCCTGAGGTAAATTATTTAACTACAAGAGATAACCAAAGTGCTCAGTATTATGGAGCTCTAGAAAGTGAAAACAATAGAACCTTTGCAGGCCCTAAGTAGTTTGCTTTGGATAAACTGAAGGGAGAGGTGAGGAAGTGGCCTGGGGCCATAGAGACACTCCCTGAGACTACAGTCCCAAGGGCAAGACTCAACACCAGTATGTCGGCCTCTGAACCACGAATTCTTTGGCCAAGACCACCCAGGAAACAAAGAGAGATGCCAAACAAACCTCAGTTCTACGCAGTTCTCTGCTCCTTCAAATATGGCGGCATAATGATAGAAAAGGAAGCAGAGGGTGTTAAGAGTCAAATAGTATTTCAACTTTCCTTAAATTTAATTTTACTTCCTGCTTCCAAAGCGAGATTCCTGGGAGTGGAAATATAGCTAGAGGAATTAAATGTGTATCAATCTAGACATCCTTGCATATTTTTAACCCCTCCCCAGGAGGGGGTGTAGTCCGAGTAGTGGTAGAAAGCAAAACATTTTATTCACGTTAGAAATGTGATGCTATCTTAACACGGCTAACTTCTGGGCTCAAACATTGGCTCCACTATCAGGGATAGGCTGCTTTGATTGGTTATGGTTTCAGAAACGCTGCTAGCAAGTTTCCAGTTCAAGTAATTTGGTATTAAACCAATTCAGTCTGCATTTTTAATAAGTGGACCCACATGAAAAATACAAGGTAGAAGCAAAAATCTCTAAAGGTTAAGAATCAAAATCTTCTACAAATGTGAGACTTGAGACTTAACATAGGAATATTAAAATTAGACTAAGCACAAATAGAGAAGTGTAGATTTTCAAATACTTGTCTCAGTAACTAACGACCCAAATGACTTGGGATCAAAGAATTAACAAGAAATTGTTAGTAACAAAGAATTTTTAGTTAACTTCTGCTTTTTATGATATGGACAGGGCAGAGTTATCTCATTCTGTACTCTTCAAAAATGAGCCTTTTTGATAACTTGAGGATACTGGATTTGAATAATAGGATAGGGACAAGAACTTTATAATGGTACCCTGGGAGAAAAATCCAGAGGTTAGAGACCAGAAGTCTGGCACTGTTACTAATTTAAGCTTAGGAAAGTTTACATTAATTCTCAGCGTCCTCAGTTTCTTAATCTGTAAACTAAGAGAGCTGGACCAGATAATCTCCAAGGATTCCGGTCTTCACTGGATCTAAATTACCTGTTATCCTGGTTAGAAAACTGGAAACAAGGTCCATTCATCATCTACTGAAATGCCTCGTTTCATCTTCAGTGAACAAGATGCCCCTCTCAGGATAAGCTCCTCACCAGGAGGTTAACACAAGCCTTGATGGACACCACTTCCCTCAATCTCCTTCTTCTCCCCTAGGACTGAAGGGCTGGAGAATGGAATCCCGAATCCCTCTTAATGCCTTCCTTTATAGAGGGGCAGAATCTGGACTTTTCAACCTGCTCCATTCATTATCTGTTTCTTTGCCTGGTTTCTAGATGCTCCTGTACTGAACTCCTTCAGGGCAAGACTTCTCTCTCTCTTTCTTTCGTATCTCCTTTGCTCAATACAATGCCTGGCACATATTACATGTTTAAAATGCTTACTGGATTCTTTTCACTGAATAACAGATAAAAGATTTGAGAAGAACAAAATTCCATGAAGGAAAAAGAGGTTCAGATTTGAAAGATATGGCTTTTCCTGGAGGGCAAGAAACTAGAAAAACAGTATTCCTTCTCTTCCTTCATTATTTTGCTCTAATAACTTCCCACATTAACAATATTATCTAGTGAAAAAAATGTTAAGATTTAGAACTCAAAAATGCAAGTGTTGATGCTGATTTTATGATTAACTCAATATTTACTGAGTGCCTGAGCACAAAATTCTATCAAACAATAAATCAGCTTTCAAGCACTTAAACCCATATTATGGGCCAGGCATTTGTGCTTGATACTAGGGAGGTAAAAACAAATAGGAAACAGTCCCTGACCTTAAAGAGCTTACATTCTATCAGAAAGAACAATAAATATCTATTAAATGTTTACAAGGTAATAGGTGGTAACACTCAAAGCTAGAGATAATCAGGGACGTCCTGTATCATGTGGCATCTGAGCTGGTTGGAAGGAAACTATGGATTCTTAAGAGGCAAAGGGCATGCTGGGGGATGAGGGCTAGCCTGTACAAAAGCAAGATGAGGGAAGAATTATCCTGTGCAAAAAACAGCAAGTAATCCACTCGGCTAAACTGTGTAGTGCATGAAAATGTGGAGAATAAAAGTACTGGAGCCAGGTTGGGAAGGATCTTAAATACGAATCCTAAAGGTAAAAAGAAAGTCACTGAAATTTATTGGTCAGGAGAGTTAACATGGTCATATCAGTACTTCAGGAAAAGTACTACAAATGATGTCTCTCCAAGACAAGTCACAACCTTTACTACTCAGTTTCCTTATCAGCAAAATGGGAATTAGAAGAACTGTGATTGTGTCAGAGTAGGAGTTCTCACATAGGAACTTTTACCAATAGAATATCATCACCTTCCCTACAACTGTAGAGTCTCAGGGCAGACATTCTTAACCTGGGGCCCTGGAATTGTCTTTTTTTTTTTTTTGCTGAGGCAATTGAGATTACGTGACTTGCCCAGGGTCACACAGCTAGAAAGTGTTCAGTGTCTGAGGCCAGTTTTGAAGTCAGGTCCTCTTGACTTCAGGGCTGATGCTCTGTCCACTGCGCTACCTGGCTACCCCTAGAATTGGGTTTTTAAAAAAATATTCGAGTAACTGCTTTTCAGTACAATTGGTTTCCTCTGTAATCCTATGTATTTTATGAATTGAAAAACATTAAGAAGGGTTCCATAGTTGTTAGATGCTCAAAGAACATGAAACAAAAAAGATTAATGTCTGTCTTTGGATCACTGGAAAATTAAATGACTTGCCTACAATCAATAATCAGTATGTGACAGAGGCAAAATGGAGATTAAAACATTTGAAAATCCAAGTACATGCATGTGCACTCACAGACACAGACACACAGATTTTATTCAGTAGGCATTCTCCAAGTTAGAGAAACAAGAGGAACATTCCAAACTCCTCCATACAATTACTGATTTGTTTTGAGAAACAATAAAATACAGTGGAAAGACTCTTAGAATTATGATAGCAGACTGACCTCACTAACAAGCTATGTGACCACAGGCAAATCAGTTATACTCCCAGAACCCTAATTTCTCTACAGGTAAAATGAAGAAAATCACTAAATTTGTACTTCAAAAGAAAGTCTCTATCAGCCTTAATCTCCTCTATTAAGCTTAAATCATTACCACCATCACCAAATCTTCATCATTCCTCTACATAACAGGTAGTTAAAGAATAATTAAGTGCTCTCACAATGTCCAAATCTGTGAGATTGTCTTACTATACTGCTGGTCTAAAATCGTATTTCATCTCTGAATCTGTGGAGATGATTATGAACATACCTTCCTTTTCTCTGAGGTGTGCACTGTCACCTTATGCAACGAATCGCAAAATCACTTTGGGGGAAATCTGGCAAGATAATCAGGAAAATGGTGCGGGAACCAAAGCCCTCAGACCTATTTTATACTGCTAAATACTCTCAGGAGAGGCTTGGTGTAGTCACTGTTGCTTGGGGCAGACCTGACATCTAAATGTGAATAGCTGTTAAAAGGACTATTAAAGTCTTAGTCCAAGACCAGGGCTACTCTTCTACCTGAAGGACTAGCTTCCAACCAACAGAATTCTCAACTAAGCAAAGGTTAGAGGAGTGACCCCAAAAATGGCATAAAGGGAATGCGGAAAGTGTGAGGGTCAAAAGCAGAGGTCACAGACCCTTGCCTTTCCTTTCCTCCCTTTCTTGCTCCTCTAGGACTTGGTTTTTCCCTCTGTCCCAGGCTGATACTACAGAGCTTAGGACACAGATGTGGGTCCAGTGCTTCCATGGAGCCCACAGTTATTGGTCACCATAGTTAACTCATAGTAACCGATGAGATGCAATAGAGTGTAGTGAACAGGGAGCTGACTTTGGGAATCTGGAAGACCTGGATTCAAGTACTGCATTTGACACATACTGACTATATACCCTGATCTAAGGCACTAAGTGTCAGAGCAGGGATTGATGACTGGAGTTAGCAGAAAGCAATTTTTTCTTTGAAGTTCCCTACAAATAAACCCACAGCTGCTGTCAAAAATAACACACACAAAAAAACACTTAATCCATATTATCAATTTATGTTCTACTCCTGAATTTCCCCCAACTACTTTTCCCAGGATTTAGAGTTGAGAAGGATCTTAGAAATTGTCTTGTTCAATTCATTCACTTTACAGGTTGAGAAATTAAACAGAACAAACTCTCTAAGGACATAGCAAAGCAGATGATCTCATCCTCTGGTGTAAAACTATTTGTTTTCCTTGCATAAGACACTTGTAGCTTTGGCTGCTACCTCAAAGTTGCTATCAAATAGTTTTTTTTTTTTTTAAACAGATTCTAAAATTTGGTCACTAGTTTTTTTCTGACCTTTAAGAAGGAATGTTTTCTCATTCCCATAACCAACTCTGCCAGAATGGTACACATTCCCCTAGGAATGACCCCTTCTCTTGGTTGATTTACCATTTCTCTATCCCACCTCCTATGAAAGGTTATCACTTCTCTATCCTAAGTTATAGCATTATGCTGCTGATTGGTTGAATGCTCTAAGCCGACCTGAAAAATTTCAAGAACCATATCTATACCTTAGGAAGCAGAAGCAGAAGCAGAAAGTAAGTTGTCTTTCTTAGTGTGCTTAAAACTCTTGGCCATTTAAATTATTTGGTTCCCAGTCAGATCCAGCTCGTCAGTAAGATTCAACCTGAGCTCTTCAGGAACTCAAGCTGAGAAATTCTCTTACAAAGATGGGGAATCTGAGGCTCAGGGAGAAGGTCAAGACTGATGAGGTATGGATCGTGGCAGGAAAATGGGTTGGTCTCCTAGTTCTCCATAACACCAAGTTAGGGTGGGTTCGCAGGGAGAAACGCTACACAAAAGGCTGTGATAAGAAAAGGCTTTTATTAAAGAGAGAGATACCAAAATGTTCTCTTGGGGGACAATGTCAAAGAATTGCCAAAAGACATTTTCTCAGGGCTTACTCTTATACAGAAACAAAACAATTCGGGTTTTACATCCGAAAGGAACATACTAGAGATTGGGTATGGGAAAGGAGTCTTTCTCAGGGAATGTAGGTTTTGCATCCAAAAGGTGTATAATGTGGGAACAGAGTCTTTCCCAGGGAATGTAGGTTTTGCATCCAAAAGGTGCATAATGTGTGGGAACAGAGTCTTTCTCAGGGAATGCAAATACTCTTCTGGGTGAGGTTGCATTATCCTCATCAAAGACTTGTCCTTTGATTTTAAATCCATGTCTATTTTCATTATACCAAGTTGCCTCCTCAGTTTGCATCTTCCTATTCTTTATTTTGACAACCAGAAGAAAGCTTTTCAAACTTTTCAACTTTATTATTAGCAAGGAGGGACAGCTATAGAATCTTCAAGACATATTTTTAGTGAGGAATTAGATTATAGTCACCCTGCTCATGATTCCCCAACAAATACATCATAACCAAATCTTGGTAGTCAAGTCATTAAACTCTACTGTTAACAGCAATAAGCTAATCATCTGTCTAAAACACTGTTCTTATGAAATTATTATCCCCTGGAATGTTATTTCTCCTAATATTGTATCTTTGTAAAACCAATTACCATTAGGGAAGGAATGCTTCTATGCAGCAGGGCTTGTTAAACTTTTTGTACCCTTTTCACCAGAGAAATTTTACATGACCCTGGGTATACAGGTATATAAAACAGGTATACAAATCAAACATTTACTAATAATAAATTATAATTTTGCAATCTCTACATTCAGTTACATGATCCCTTATGGGGTCATGACCCACAATATAAGAAGCTTTGATATAGAAGATGTTCCCAAAGTCTCATTGTGGCATTAAGCTTAAAAAAAATTAATTCAAACTGTACTGACTTTTATACAACTGACAATGAAAAGGCAATAAAATCTATGAGTTATGCAGAATAAATAATAACAGTATTAACATTAGTTACAAATATCAGAGAAGCAGGGTGACATTCTGGAAGGAACAGACTTTGTTTAGAGACATGAATTAAAATGCAGGTTCTGTCAAGACCTCTTAAAGCCACAATTTTCTTATCTCTAAAATGGAGATGATAATCCTTGCATTCCCTGCTGCAGACGCCATTCTAAGAAAATCCCTCAGGAAATCTTAAAACACAAAGTAGAATGAGCTAGTGTTATTGAGACTGTGGTGAGCATAATTAAAGCCCATTCCTTGCCTTTTACATATATAATGTGTATCATTCAGGTCAAAGGAACAATATTTTTCCCTTACCTAAGAGTCAGCTCTTATACCATCTGATTACACTTGAGAAGAAATCATTGCTACAAGATGATGGAGAGATGGGGGTACCAGGTGGAGCAGTGAACAAAATACTGGACTTGGAGTCAGGGAAAATCTGATTTTTAAATCCTGACTCAGACACTTTACTAACCTAACCGTATGATCCTGGGCAAGTCACTTATCCTTTTTTTTTTTTTTTTTGCCTGTTTCTTCATCTATAAAATAGGACTAATAATGGAAATTACCTACCTCAAGGTCATTGTGAAAATCAAATGAGATAACATGCAAAGTGCTTTCCAAACTTTAAAGCACTCCATAAATGATAGCTTTTATTTTTGTTGTTTTTCAAAATAATAATTTGGAAGCAGAACAGAAAGGAATGCGATTTAGCAATAAGAATCCCACACAAACTTATGGGAAGTTCACAAAGATACTTGAAACCATTTGTAAAATAAATGTCACATGGAATCCTAACAAACTTCCCAGGATCCTCGCATTCCAGGGCGTGAAAATCTTAACTAACCAGGGCAAAGAGCAACAAAATACTCACGCGGATTTGCCCTCGCTGTCATGCTTGGTGGCACAGGCACCCTTCTTGCCCAGCAGGGAGGCCACCTTCTCCACATCTCCATTCTCCACGGCCTGCAACAGCCGATCATCATTCTTATTCCACTCGTTTGTCTGGAAAGCAAGGAAAAGAGAATGGAATGAACCAATAAGCAAGACCACTGGAACAGGCAAGACCACTGGGCACCCTGATTTGGATAAGTTCTTCCTGCCTCTTCCCATCAGCTCCCCAAAGCCCAGATAAAAATACATCAACTTTAAAAATACCTTCCCTTTTCCCATTCAGAAAAAGAGAGCTGTGTCCTAAACAAATAGCACACATGTGACTTGAACAGTCACCACAAACTCTACATTAAAGCCACTTCTTTAAACTTGAGCCCGCTCTCCAGATGCCAGTTTACATATTAGCTTAACTCTAGCCAATCTTTAGGGCTGCCCCTAGAGGATGAGTCTTTGTCCTCGAGTCCAAAGTTCGCCCTGTGTGACCATACTACAGAAGCAATTCTATCTAACCTCCCTAAGCTTCTGAGGTTTCAGAGACACAGCCTCTTCTGCTTCCATCCAGTCACTTTCTGGCCTTTGTTTACCAGCCCACTGGTTGATTCTAGGAGGCTGAGCCCACAGAGTCCTCCTGCAGGCAGATGCAACTCAGAGCAGCCCCCCAACTACCCCTAATCAAAGGCAAAGCAATTCTTTCCTCCCAAGTCACGACTACATATTCCCACGTAAGAGACAGTATTTACTCCCTCCCCTTCCCCCAATTTCAAGTATTAGAGTCACTTCTCAAGGGCCAACTCACCAGAGACAATCCCAGTAAACGCTGAAGGTACGGCATGGTTGGCAATCTACACATTCAGGTTTCTGAACCTGCAGCAAATAACCAGACGTGGGAGGGACTTCAGCCCAACCACCAATAGGATAAGAGAGGGTGGATCAGCGCTTGATTTATATGGGGTTCCCACTTGTCTTTGTTTTCGGACACAGCAGCTGATAATGAAAGCATGGAAAGTAGCTGCAGCTGCCCAAAATAGGCCAGTCCCCAAAGAGGCAAGGTCTCCAGATGTCCAAGAACTTGGCTGAGAAGAGACATCCTAAATGAAACCTTTCCAGTTTGGGGGGAGTTACTGGCTTCTGCTACATTTGGAAAATGCCAGGTTTTTCTAGGTCTGCACAATGAAATCACAAGCAGTAAATTTCTATCCTTCTAGACACTATTCATGTGCCTCAAACCTGCTGTCACAGCAAAGAGTTCTGGTCAATAAAAGTCTCGTTTGTTTTCATCTAAAGGTTATCATTTACATGCAGTGTTAGGCTGCATTCCCAGATAACTTATCCAGATATATAATAAATGGATGAAAAAAGTTAATACTCATATTTTGTGTCAGGCAGTGAGATAAAGACTGAGGATTCCAATAAAAAAACAGGACAGTTCCTGCCTTCAAGGAGCTTGTGGGGGAAACAAAACAAAAAGGAAACTTGGTGGGTAAGGAAGGGAGTTATGGTTTGGATGGAGAATGGAACAAAAGGTGTGTCGATTGATATGGCCTTTCTTGAAGTAATGGCGGTGTTGACCAAAAGCCATTTCTCTCAATAGCGAAAGGTTAAAGGCTATGAGCAATAACCTCACAAGAGGATCTAGACTCAGAGCCCAAGCAGATTTAATAGATTTTTTTGACCTTAGAAAGTCTAATAAATGAGACTTTCCATATATTAACTCCCTTGGCATAATTTTAATAGATGAAAAAAAGAAATTGGTTATCAGGTGACCTTGTACAAGGTCAAACAAAATCTCCCGATTTGGTCTAGTGTTCCGATTCTGCTCCTGATATTCACTATAATTAAACTTTACTCCCTTTTCCTACTTACTGAATGAAATTCTTACCCAATCTTTAAAGCCCAAATGCCACCTCCTCCATAAAGTCATTCCTGATGGTAAAAATGTTGCATCTTTGCTTTGAATGAATGTACTAATGTGCATCATATTTATATTTATCAGTGCCACTTTCCCCCAACTGCAAACACCATGAGAGCAAGAAACTACCACATGTTATATAAACTTGGTATTCCTCCCTATCAACCCTTCAACTCCCAGCCACCTAGTACAGTACAGCACATAGTAGGTCTATATTAAAGTCCTTTGGATGTGAAAGTTATTTAGGAGTATTTCCTCATCTAAGACAACCAAGCTGAATTAGTTTGGAAAGAGCAAAAGAAAAATAAGAAGAAAAAACATGGGTTCCTTATACCCATTTAGGAATAGCCTCTGGAGCGATTCTTCTTTGCACCAGACTTCAATCACTGGAAGCTGAATGCCTCCAACTTATGCTGAGGATAACAGCATTTTCAGGCTATCACCAGTCAAAACCATTACAAGTCTCTCTCGAAAGTTCTTGAGCCCGCCAACTCTAAGTCATGCAAGGTGAACATACCAGTTGCTTACTATACATAGCTGCAGCCTTGGTTTCCCTGTGAATACTACTTTTCTAGGGTGTGGAAGCTTTGGGCTGGGCCAGGCCTTTTATTTCTTCAAGTGGAAGGTACACAGAGTTTAGGAGCTTCCAGGATGAATTCCTTTTCAGAAAAGCCACTGACTACTCAGGTTAAGGGTACCTATCCTATTCATACAGAACTCCATTTATCTGCAAATAGGACAGCAGCAGCATCTCATCTCTCCTAAATGATCAATAGTCTTCCTCCTGGCCAGCAGCACAGCAAACATTACAGCCTGCAGCACCAGAAGGTATTCATGGAAAAAGAAAAGCTCGCATTCCCTCTGGTTATAGATGAGTAGCAATAACATGTTGCTGTACTTGACCTAGACTAAATTTCACAGTAAATGTCCTATAAACAAAAATTTCTATCAAGGCGTTTTAAACCAGTTCCTACTGACTCTGGCTCATAGGTAAAATTATATAGTGTCTTTTAGGATCTTCCTGACTAAAAACAACTAGTATGAGGAAACCAAAATGGCAGATGAGCTACAGAAAACATGAGTTACTTATACTCATTTAGGAAATAGCTTTTGGTGTCATATTTTCATTCAATAAGCATTTATTTTACCTATATCCATTTAGGAAGCAGCCTGCAGAGATTCTACAAATTTTTATTCAACAAGAATTTATTTTAATACTAATGATGTTGCTGGCCCATAGGTAGATACAGTGGATAGAAAATGAAATTGTTCCTGTTCTCAAGATAACTTGTATTACATTTGGGGGCAGTGGTGAAGAGAGACAATGTATGTACACATATAAATACTAAATATATACAAAGTAATTGGGGGGTGGGGGGAGGGAATGAAATACTAGCAACCAGAGAAATCAGGAAAGTCCTTGTGTATTATTAAGGCCAGTACAATAAAAATCTGTGATAAAGAGCAATCAAGGTACAGAATTCCAAATACGATCATTTTATTAGCAAGGCTAGCAACTGCTAATAAAAGAGATCCAAGACTAAGTGGGATGGAGGGTCTTGGTAATAAGTCTAATGTAGGAAACCTGATTGTGAATAGCTAGCTTTCCAAGATGTGGTAGTTACCCAGACAGACACTGTTAGGTCTAAGGGTAAGCTGATGCTTACATAGCACTATTCTCTGGTCATGGGCCAGGGAGTTGTTTATACTAATAATAAGCTTTGGAATTTACAATTGGTCATTTCCTATTCCTTTAAAAACTACAGTTGTGAGGGTCCCATCTTCCTCATTCCCTGATGCAGACCATTGAGATTTACTGCCTCTTTCATTCTTATCAGTCAATATACTTTACTAAGTATGTCAGGCATGAAGTCAAGGAATGCAAATATGAAAAAAAGCCAGTCCCTACCTTCTAGCTTCTTACATTTTAATGGAGGAAGTCAACACAAAAGGAAATTGAAAGCAGGAAGAAAAGGAAAGGGAAAGGGAACCAGGGGCAAGATAGAGAGAAGCTTGGAGGAGTGTTGCTAAATGGGAAAGGAAGATCACTGAACTTGAGAATCAGACCAGAAATCTGGTCATCTGGTGAAGTGGTCCTTCCTTAGCCAAAATCAGTCATAAATACCTAAAGGGATTTTCATACCAACTTATTTTGTCCATTCTTCTACCATTAGGTAGACACTATATAATTTTACCTATGAGCCAGAGTCTACCATTACCATTCTACTAATACTGTCTAGTTCAGAACAGTATTTAAATTAAATAAGATCTCTACAAAACATTTTAAAATAACCACTTTCCTGTCTAAAGACCATGCACCTTCCTAATATTCTCACTTGCTATTCAGGAAGGCAAATTCTCTGTCCCCATGGGTTCAATAAATGCAAACGATAAACATTTCTGAACTTCTCCTATGTACCCTATGCTAGGCTCTATGCTAGGTACTGAAGATTCAAACACAAAAAAATGAAAAAAATCTCTTGAATTCTACTGGAAACAAATCTGAGGCAATGATTTGGACTCAAAGGACCCAGGTTACAATTCTGACTTTGCCACTTATTAATTCAACAATTTTATTTGTGCTATTTCCAATTCCTAGAGGCTTACTTCTTTCTTCCTTATCTATCCACTGAAAACCTACCCACACATCCTTCAAGACCCAGTACAAAGTACTGGAGTAGTAACCTGCTCCTCAATGTCTTATCTGATTCTCTCAGCACACATTAAAATCTCTATTCTCACAAACACTATGACATTAGTCACCTATCTATACCATATAACCCATCATTTATTTGTTTGTGCAGTCCCATTCTGCTCTCCAATTCTTTCACATGAGTTCATTCTGTGTCTTAAGCTAGTCTATTGGCAATACAGGGGCAGGGATTTCTTTGATCATGAGAGTGATCTTGGATACCTCTCTCCCCGCACTACAAAATAAAGTTGTTAAATTAAGATTCTTCTAACTTTCACATTCAAAATGGTCATGGAAGCCTGCAATAGAAGACTAAAAATTTAGAGCTAGGTGGTCTTCTCTCATTCAAATCCCTCATTCTATAGATGACAAACTAAAACTTAAGAAACTGATTTTTCCCAAGGTCATAGAGAGACAAAGTTAGGATTAAAACTCATGTCCTCTAATTCTAAATTCAGTGTTCTTTTGAACAATTTGCTTTTTGAATAAATAAGTACTTAATGAACATGTTCCTTTCTGGCATTAAGATCAAAGAAGGTACTGAATTGCTGTTCAGTTGCTAAATAGCTATATATAAATGTTTGTTAGCTATAGTGCTGGTGCCCAAGTGGTATAGTGGATGGAGCACTGGGCTTGAAGTCAGGAAGTTGTGAATTCAAATCTAGCCTCAGACACTAGCTGTGTGATCCTGGGTAAATCACTCAACCCTGTTTACCTCAGTTTCCTAATCTGTAAAATAAGTTGGAGAAGGAAATAGCAAAACAGTCCAATATCTTTCCCAAGAAAACCCCAAATGGGGTCAAAATAATTGGCTATGACTGAAATGAACAAGCAACAACAGTACGATAGTGCTAGAAGGAATGTTCTTTGCCCACAAAAAAAATTTACAATCCAACCTGTATTTAGGTTCACATGGAAGACAGGCAAGTATCTTTTCTATCTACTCTCACTGACAAGAGTGGTCAAAAGGAAAGGAACTTGGAACTGATATTCAAGAAACCTGAATCCTAACATTAGGTTTACCATCCACAGTGTTTCTACTCTGAGTCTCATTTTCCTCAGATGTTTAAAAAAAAAAAAAAGAAAGAAAAGAAAAAAGGAAATTGGACTGGATAATCTCTCAGACCTCTTCTAACCCTCAAGATTTTAGGACTTTAATTTTCAGTGACTGGGAATTCCTTAAACATAGCTACAGTAGTTACTCTTGCAAGCTAACAATCTATGATTGGAAATTCATTATCCTTTAAGAAGAAAGTAATACCAGAACCCAAAATTCAAATTACTCATTTTCCCCTCCACTACCTGGTAAAAAAAAACAAACAAACAAAAACAAACAAACAAAAGCCTTACAAGCATTTAAAGGGTCTCAACAGAAATAAACCTTAAAACAATTACTTTACTACCATGACCCCCTTTTTCAGGGAACTGGTTAAGAGCATTCAATTTCAGCTCAATACGTAAAATTGCACTTGCAAATTTAGGAGGCCATATGCTATGTCCCAAAACTGTGTGTAATGCCTTAGCTATGAAGAGGAAAGTAACATGTGAACCTCATGGGCCTTTTCCTGAAATATGACCCTGAAGCATTCTGAACAAGAGACCAAAAGTGAGGCTTTCCATAGCTCCTCCCAGGCTAACATTGTTGTAGTCTTCTAGCTGTTAACTGTTACCACCTAGCATCCTTCCTTGATGCTAGTTACCCCAGTATAATTTTAACCACAATCCTTCTTGGTCTCTGTAGCTTTCTTCCTTAGGCTTCATTTTATTCTGAATTTTAGCACTTCCTATTGTTATTCTTGCCATGTTGTAATCATTTCTCTTACCTGTCCTGATATCCATTATCAGGATATGACAGACACTTGCCATCTTAATGGTCTCTTGTACTGAAAGCCTTCTCAAGAGATTTATCTTCCCAATGTCTGGAATAACAGACCAAAAAAAAAACCTTTATAATGATCCCTGGGACACTGAGACACTATGCAGGCAACCTTTCCAACAGGCAGAGCAATAATTACCTTCTGTGACTAAGTTTGGTCACTTGGGCACAGAAAAACAAGCTTTTTCTTTCCTCTTCTTGGAAACAAACTTGTTAACATGTCTGTGTTTTAAAACTATAAACCTAATCTATCAGACTGCAGAAAATATATTGTTAAGGGAAAGTACTATTTTAGACTTCCTTTTCCTTATGAAAGCTTTCATCTTTAATTGAAGTGGCCCAGTTCTGCTGATTCCAACTCAAAGAACAGCTAAGGTACTACTTGTTGGAATACAGGAGCTGTTGGAATACACGGGAACTACCTGACAGTGGCTGCTGGAGATCCAACCCAGACCTGCAGAATGGATCTCCTCGTGTGAGAGTATGATACAAGGAGACTGAGAGGCAGTTGCCTTCTCTGACCTCTCTCCTCTTCCCTTTACCTGAAATTTATCTCATTCTCAATCCGCAACACCTATGTCAGCAAAGGCTGCCTTGCAACTCCTTCAGACGCTATGATCCACAGCTGTAGAGGCTCTCAGACAGCAAGGTTATCCCTTAACAACTACTAAAGCATCTTAACTCTTGAGAAAGAGTCTTTCCCTTTCCCAAGATACTGTTACTTCCTACATAATAATCAGTACTGGACCCATGGAGTCCAAAATAATAAGGGAGAATGTTTGAATTTAAAGAAAAAACATAAAAGTGACTTTCTGAACCAGAAAGAATGACATATCAAAATTCATACTTTTGGGGCATCTACATACAAAAAAGAGAGGACTCAATTCCTGCCCTCAAAGAGTTTACAATGCACTTGGAAAGTACTGTACTAGAAAAGACAGCCAACAATACAAAGCGGCACATGTCAGAACTAAATGAAAATAGGGACATGCTATATAAGAGAGTCCGGAGAAGAAAAAGATTCAGATATGGGATAAAAATGGATAAATAAAAAGATCTATACCAGGGGCCTGAGATAGTTAAGAATCCTCACTTTTTAGGGTGTGTGTGTCATGGACCTATTTGACAGGATAGTGAAACATATAGACTCCTAAGAATGTTTATTGCTTACATTCAAATTCGAAGGGAATACTAAATTCCAGCAAGATACCAGGGAAAATAAATATATAAGGATATATATATATATATTTATCTCTTCAAGTTCATGTAGTCTGTCTCCCTCTTTAGATTGAAAGTTCCCTGAAATCAGAGATGATGACATTTTTGTCTTTGTCTCCCCAGTGCCTAGCAGCGTCCAGCACCCAAGAAGCATTTAATTTATGCTTGCTGATTATTATAATAGTCCAAACAAAACTGGTGTGGTGGTATAAGCTTAGAGTCTGTAATCCATCTTGCCTGATGGATCATTTGAGCTCAGGAGTTCTAAGATGTAGTGATCTAAGCCCATTGTATGTTTCTGCAAAAGTCCAAAACCTATATAGTGAATTCTCCCTGCCTCATTTAATTAGTGGGGATTCTTCCAGGCTGCCTAAGGAAGGATGAACTGGTGCAGGTTGGAAAAATAGAGCCAGTCAAAGTTCCCATGCTGATCAGAACAGACTCCATGAATAGAACCACTTCACCTCCAACCTAGGTGACAAAACAACAAACCAACACAATGAAATATTCCAGGCAAAAGGTAATGAAGACCTCAGCTAGAGAAGATGACTGATATGACAGAAAGAAGGTGTAAGTGTCTGTGGAGGTGGAACTGGCAGAATTTGGCCATGGACTAGAAGACGACGAAGGAATGGGAAGGGTCAAAGGCGATTTGAGGTTATAAACTAGGATGACTAGGAAACTGTTGGTGGTATCATTACAAACAGGAGCAGTGGGTTTAGGGAAGAGTTTCATTTAAGGTTTGTTTACAATAAGATTTAGTTACTACTTAAGACTTATTCTTGATAATTTCCTCTAAAGTGACAGTCTCATATTCCACCCACACATTATTACAAACAGATTACCCAAACATGCCATGTTATAACATCCTAGTTATTCACTCCACATAATGCCCTCCTTGTTCACAGAAAAACTAGATTGATGTTTCTGATGTGTAAATAAACCTTCACACCAGCTTCCCTTCCCCTCAATATTCCAGACCATGCCTGCCTGATAGAATTCAGTTTGATCTAGTTAAACCCTCTCTTCTGCATTATGTCCATGGGACAGGAACACACGGAACCCGATCCAGATACCAAAACTCAGTTGTTCTTTTCTATCTTCTTGCTTTGAAAGACACTGTTAATTAAGTAATGAAATTACATCTTTATTAAGGAAATCAACTCTGTGTTCCCAAAAGCACTTTATCTTAAGTCCACACTAATGCACAAGGGCATTTGACAGGAGGTAGTTCTTAGTGCTATATAAATATAAGACAGAGAACAATCCTCTTAGAAAAGGCCACCAGGAAAAACAAACCAAACCAAAAAAAACTACCTTCCTCCAACACAGCAAGCCAGACAGAGAGGGGCGCTCTGAAATTTGGAGTCAGAGGAGGTGGAGGAGTGGACTACAGAGTCTGGAGTCATCTGAAAGATTTATCTTCAAGAATTCAAATCTGGCCTCAGATATACTAGCAGTGTGATCCTGGGCAAGTCACCTAACCTTATTGGTTTCAAATTTCCTCATCTGTCAAATGATATGGAGAAGGAAGGGGAAACCACTCCAGTATCTCTGCCAAGAAAACCCCAAATGGGGTCATGAAAAGTTAGACATGACTGAAAATACAACTGAACAGCAATAACAATAATACACTTTTTAAAAGGAATTCAGCATTTGCATTTTCTGAATAACCCATTAATCTAGTACATCTGAAGTTGGACTTAAGTTAAGGAAAGTGAGCTACCAATCTGAAAGAAATCTACGTAGAGTATAAAGTGAAGTACACTTGTGACCTAAGCATGTTTATGTCTGAAACATGGATTTATTGGCCAAGTTCTCATCACATACAGATAGAACATTCCGAGACATGTCATTTTATAATTCAAGCACATGTCAAAAGTATTCTAGGCATGCATTTGAGCATAACATCCAATCCCGATTCCTACATTTTTCTCAGACTCAAAGTGGTATAATATAGATTTCATATGGAGTAGGTGGCTGGGTACAGTTAAAAATAACTATTTCTTACACAAGTTCTGCCTAAATAGAAAATAAAGCCAACTAAATGTTCAGAGAGTGTGGCAGGATTTCAAGCACAGAGGCCTTGAGGGAATAAAGCAGCCTCGGCAACATGTTGGAACTTTAGGGTTGGAGGCTGGCCCCTTAGAAATCAACTAATCCAACCCTTTTAGTTTTATAGGGAATGAAAATGAAGCTCAACATGGAAGCGTGACTTGGCTAGACTCATACAAACAGTAAATGACATGCTTTAACTGGGCCTGGTATTCAAGTCTTCCAAATGCAAATCTAATGATCTTTCCAAAATCCAGTGCCTTTAAAGCATAGAATCTGTTTAAGATTTGTTACACATTTCCTATCTTTTGATGTGGACTCCATTGGCTCAGGAGGTGAGGGCTCAGTGTTAATGAGCAAGGATTCCTTTCCTTGATAGAATAAGAAACTTCCCCCAAATGCAGACTCTGCTATAGATTTCCCACACCTAGCCCGCAGCGGCTTCTCTAGGTACAGATGAAAGCCTAGAAGGAAGAGGGGTCATAGATCAGCAAAAGCTGCCATGGTGGTTGGAAGAGTTGACAGACTGTATGTTTATCAGTAACATCTTCTGCATGGATGCAGGTCTCATTTCCCATTCATTAACATAAAATTCAGTGTCAAGTTTGTAGTTTGAAGACCAAATTATCATTTCTGCTTTAAGAAACTACTTAATCGGTGGTGCAATGGACAGAACATCAGCCCTCAAGTCAGGAGGACCTGAGTTCAAATCTGATCTCAGAAGCTGAACATTTCCTGGCTGTGTGACCCTGGGCAAGTCACTTAACCCCAAATGCCTCAAGGAAAAAAACAAATAAACTACTTGCTGCATGTTTAACATATATCTCATTGCTTGCCGTCTTAGGGCATGGGGTGAGAGAAAGAAAAATTTGGAACACAAGGTTTTGCAAAGGTGAATGCTGAAAACCATCTTTGCATGTATTTGGAAAAATAAAATGCTGTTTAAAAAAAAAAAAACAGAAACCATTTGTTGCATGATTTTCCTTTGCCATTCAATGAAGACAAAATCCTTGGCACTAAAATTGACCAACTACTCCATCACCACCACTACCACCACTGCCCATCATCCTACTAAAACAGGAAAAATGCCAACTTTGTGACCTTTCATATCTTCAAAACACACCCAAATTAATGTGCAACATTACTTTGGCTTGATTATGGATATTGGTTACAAGGGTTTTGTTTCTGTTTCCAATGACAGGGAAGAAAATAAATATTTGTTAACTGAGAAAAGGGCAGCTAGGTGATGTAGGTATCCAGAAAACTCTTCCTGCAAATCCAGTTAGAGACACTCACTAGCTGTGTTTCTCTGGACAAATCCCTTAACTGTTTGCCTCACTGAAGAGGTGGGTACCCTATAAAAAAGGAATGCTTGAAATCAATACTTATCTTTTTTATATCAAAACATAAATCCTTTCCCTGATGCCCCATTGGCTGGAGGTCACAACCTATCAGGAGTGAGTAATCCCTACCTTGAGTATGAATCTTCACTCCTGATTACATTATTATTTCTCCTTTGGCACTTACCTTATTTGAATATAGTTCTTCTCCTGATTCCCTACTGGCTGAGTACTGTCCTCTCTGAAGAGTCTAACTTCCATGAGTCTAAGTTTCCTCACTAAGGCTCCCTTCCAAAATCCCACCTCAAATTATGTATATATATTTCCCCTTTAATTATATTTTACAATGTGTTTCTTATTCTAAATCCTCACCTCTGATTACATCTACACGTCTGAGTCTCCATCCTTAATTACATTTTCCTTTAATTAGTTTTCCTTGTTCCACCTCCATTTGTTAGGTTTTAATTTTATTTTTCTAATTTAAGTTTCATTTCTCTAATTCAATTTTTGTAATTGTGGAAACTAAACCCTCATCCAATTCTCACAAGATCACTCCAATGTCTTTCCCAAGAAAACTGAACAACAAATTTAAAAAATATAAAATTTAAAAATTTATATTCTATTCTTAATAGCTGACTGCTAATGCCTCAAACTCACCATGTCTAGAAATGAAATCATATTTTTCCCCATTTACTTGTTTCCTACCAAATTAGCTCCCTTCCCCTGATTTTTCTACACATAGTACCTACCATCTTTTCTGCTATCCAGGTTTAAAATATAAGCTGATATTCCAAAAATACAGATCTGGCTATGTCAGTTTCTCAATCCCAATTTTCAATGGTTCTCACTCTATTGCTTCTAGGATAAAAATATGAACCCTTTAGAATAGCATTTAATGCTCTCAATAATCTGTCACAAACTAGCTTTCCGTTCTTTTTTCATATTGTTCCCCTTCTATGCTCTTCATTCTTGTTAAACTGACCAGTCAGTTTTTACCCATAAAATGATATACTATCTCCTATTTTCAAGCCTTCTGTCAAGTGATCTCCCATATGTAGAATGCCATTATTCTTCATTTCCACCACTTAGAATCCCTACTTCCTTTAAAATACAGTTTGAGTACTACATACTACACCTACCTGCTTCTAAGTAATCTTGATATATTTCATGTTTATTTGTGTAGTCGACATAAGCCCCAAACAGAATTTAAGTTTCTTGAGGGCAATTTTATTTTCTTCATATCTTCAGGTTAAGATAAACTGCAATGTACCTGTCTTTCTATAACTTGTGCTGGCTATTTTGTGTAATGATTATTTAACAAGGACCCTGAAAATTCTTGCAATATTGAACTGAGCTGAATGTGGGGATGAGGGCTAGGGAGTTAACCTGTTAGCATTCTTCCACAGTCTTTCTCACATCCATGCTACTCCTTCACACCCTTCCAGTGCTGCTTGTCCTGGTACTTGTTTTACCACTTAACTTGGATCCTAACTGGTCTTTCTGTTTCCCGTCTCTCCTGTTTCAAGTCTTCCATACATTACCTCAAGTGGTCTTTCAAAAAGCACAGATAAATCTGTCATATCAATCTTCAAAAACTTTCAAATGGAAGTCAGGTGCCTACTAACTAAATTTAAAATCCATAAGCCTAGTCAGTATTTAAAGCTTTCCACATACTGTCTCCAAACTTTGGCTTCCATCATTCCCCTATGAACCAGTCAAACTGGACTACTTGCCTAACCCAGACTTACAATGTATTTTACTATATCTGCTCCTGAGCTCATGAGATTTTAACCGGAATACAACTTTTCCCAAGGAACTCTTTTAAATATGAACTCAAATGCCATCTTTCCATGAAGTTCCTGATTACCAACCAACCAACTGCAGCCAGAATGTCAGACTCAGAGACAGAATTACCCGAAGCTGGAATCCTACTTCAGGTACTTACTAAGTATGTAAACCTAGGAAAATAACATAATCTCTCTTAGATTCGATTTTCCCATCTACAAAATGGAAATAATGACAGTCCCTAACTCACAGAGTTATTTAAAAGGAGCAAATGAGATAGAATATGTAAAATGCTTTGCAAATCTTAAAGTATTATACAAACGGCAGCTCATCATCATCATCATCTTCGCCAATAGTATTTTATTTTTCCAAACACACACATAAAGATATTTTCAACATTCATTTTAATAAGATTTTGTATTCTAAATTTTTCTCCTTCCCTCTTATCTCCCTTCCCAATACAGCAATTTGATATAGATTATATGTGTGATTCTTTTAAAACATATTTCCATATTTATCAAGTTGTGCAAGAAAAATCAGATCAAAAAGGAAAAAAACCATAAGAAAGAAAAAGCAAACAAACAAAACAGATGAAAATACTATGCTTTGATCTACATTTAACCTCCACAGTTGTCTCTCTGGATGCAGACGGCATTTTCCATCCCAAATCTATTGAAGTTGTCTTGAATCCCTCATTATTGAAAAGTGCCAAGTCCATCACAGTTGATCATCACATAATTTTGCTTTTACTGTGTACAATATTCTCTTGGTTCTGCTCACTTCACTCAGCCTCAGCTCATGTAAGTCTTTGCAGGTTTTTCTAAAATCAGCCTCCTGATTATTTCTTATTGAATAATAATATTCTACTATATTCATATACCGCAACTTATTCATCAGCTTATTCAATCATTCCCTGACTAATGGGCACCCACTCAATTTTCACTTCTTTGCTACTATAAAAAGAGCTGCTACAAACAGTTTTGCACACATGAATACTTTTTGCTCTTTTATGATCTCTTTGGGCTACAGAGCCAGTAGGGAGATTGCTGGATCAAAGGGTATGCACAATTTTATAGCCCATTGGGCATAGTTCCAAACTGCGCTCCAGAATGCTCTCCACTTACAATACATTAGTATCCCAGTTTTCCCACATCCCCTCCAACATTTATCATTATTTTTTCCTATCATCTTAGTCAATTTGAGAGGTGTCAAGTGGTACCTCAGAACTGTCTTAATTTGTATCATAATCTATCATGTTTTATATCATAACTTTTTACTTCTTTGAACTCTCAACCTTTTCTCTTGTCAATTATCAATGTCAAATTCAACCTTGGAAAACAGTTATTTATGAATGTCTCATTTCGCCAAATAAATTTTAAGTTTCTTGAGGGCAGACACTACATATTTTTAAATTTCTGCATTTCCTCTAAATACAGTACTTTGAAATTAGCTTAGGAAATAGTGAATGATCAGTCAAGTTTGACTTTATTGTTGACTAAATGAATACTGTTAAAAAAAAAAAAAATAAAACCTACAAGAAGACTTAAACAGAGAACCAGGATCCATACGTTTAAAAACTTAAGTTCTGGGATTAAAATTATAGTAATATCTTTAATATGCAGCCGATCACATCTGCCCTATGCAAATTACCTTTATTCTATGCTTCTCCCTTCCAAAAACTTCATATCAAAAGACAGAAACATATTAAAATCATCTTTTCCATGATCATCAATAATTCTTAGAAGCCAGTTAAAAACAGCTAGAAACTGGATCACTTCTTTTAGTTTGATGAGATCTCACTGAATAATGTTTCCTAATGAGTTTTAAGGAACTCTGTCAAAAAATTTAAAAATTACAATGTACAATTTGGCGGGCAGGCCAGAGTTATTGCTAAATGATGTAAATCGGGATATGATAGTCACATGAAAATTTCTTTAAAATACTAAAGGCACCCACACATTTGGCTCATATGAACTATGAAGGGTTGGCACTTAACTAATAAATTTTTCCAATCTTATGGCTCTATGCCTATTTCTTTCAAGCTTTTGCCATTTGTTCAGTCCTAATTGTAACCTACCACACATTTGTAAAAACAAGCAAACAAAAATCAAAAAACAAGGCAAAGGATAATGTTCATTCTCCCTAGCCTAGAATTTAAGACTATCAGAATACTGTGCCCGTGAGCTTAGAAAGTTTCAGAACAGGGGGCAGTTAGGTGGTGCAGTGGATAGAGCATCAGTCCTGAAGTCAGAAGGACCTGAGTTCAAATCTGATCTCAGACACTTAACACTGCCTAGCTGTGTGACCCTGAGCAAGTCACTTATCCCAACTGCCTCAGGAAAAAGAAAAAGGAAAAGAAAAAAGAAAAAAGAAAGTTTCATACTCTATGAAAATGCATTGTTCAACCAGACTATCTCCACTGACTGGGTAACTTGGTAATTGACTTTCTTTCCCCCTTTTTCATAACCTATTTTATATTCCACCTCCTCTATTGAGACCCTCTAACCATTTATTTCCATCTCTCTTCTAAATACACAACTGTCACTGTCCATAAATGTTTACTGACAAGTCATTGAATTTCTGATTTGGTACTTATCCATTTATTGCCCTGTTGATAAAGTTACAAAGGAGACTTTGTCTCCTGTAACAAAGTTAGAAAAAATTAACTCTTAATGTGATTATATCATTTCCCCAGCTAGATTTTAAGTTTTTTGGGAGCAGGAACCACATCTTATATTTATTTCTATGACTCATAATAACAAGCACAGTGACATGCATATAACACATACTCAAAATTGAAGTCTCCTGACTTTTTGAGTGGAGCTTTTAGCATTTCAGCTCATCATTCCTATGTAGAAGATATTTAAGTTATGTCAGACTTCTAGTATTATGTGATAAACATGACAAGTACCTCTTGTATGATTTTTTAAAAATCATTTTGGGCAAACTATTTTGGGCAAGAAAAATCATTTATCTATTTATAACATAATTCTTGTAATTCTCAGAATGGGCATATTTGTTATGGCCTTTCTACCCTCCAATAATAACAGAACCAAAAAAAACTCCAACATCCACCCAAGGGAAAAAAAATTCTTTCTTCCAAGAAATTATTTTTGTCTGATGTCTAAAGGCACAAAACAATATTTTTAAGAGCATAAGACGAGAGACTATGTGTTTCATTATCAGTTTGATCTTTCCAAGCCATCAGATGCACACATGTCCCAACATCTGTAGCACAGACTGACCTCTGGCTCTAGAATACTTGTCAGTCCATGGAAGATATATAGCAACCTAACAAAACCCAAGAGGGCTTAACTCTGCAATTGAGAATTTCTTAATGAGAGTCATGGAGAAGCCAAAATGCAAGGCAAACGTCTAGATAGCCTGATATGGAAAACTGTTGGAAAAGTCATTGACATTTCCATATGTAAAACCTCATTCATTACCCTTTTAGAGCACACTTGGGATTTCTACAAATGTTCTGTTTTAGAGTTTTATGATGCAGGCAGACACTGAAGTGAACAAACAACCACCAGAAGAGGGAAAAAAAAGTCTAATTAAATGGTACTTGCATTGCAATATGCAGCCTTGAACAAACTAGTTTTGACTCTCATCTAACAGAATGGTTAGAATCTGTTTCCTTAATATACATTAAGGTTTATGATTCCATTTGTTGAAAAAGTAATTACTATTTTAAAGGTGCTGTTTTATCTGAACAAAATCCTGTAACTCCATTTTCCCATATAACCAATGACTATGAAGAAACATCCATTTAAGTTCAACAAAGAGAAAGGTTCTTAGTTCCTTTGACAAATTTAAGAGAGAGTAAATTCTGATCTTGAATTCCAATTTAAACTTAATATCGAACTTCCAGGGGTGAGACACGATGTGAAAGTCAACCTATAATAACAACATGATAGGGCACTTGACAGTGCCATTACTGGAAGATATGAATTCACATCCTACCCAGAATAATTCATTTAACTTCTCTGTTTCTGTTTTTTTTAATCTGTAAAATGAGTTGGCTATCTTGATGGTCTCTCTAAGTAAGGTCCTTTATAGCTCTCATCTATTCCCCTATAATATCCATTTCTTATTTCACTTCCATACAATATTAACTGCTCCAATAATCTCTACTTTTTGATTTTGCTCTCCCAAATCTTTCCTAAATGCTCTCCAGAGCATTCAGAGACTTTTTAACTAAACCCTTCAGTCTAGTATTAAAAGTCTTTCATGAATTAGCCTCACCTACATTTTCTCAATCTCAGTCCTAATTATTTTCCAATTCATTCCTTTTATATAGTTTATGAGCAACTGAATCTATCTGGCATCAAGAAAATTCATAAAAATCCTTAAGCATTTCATTTCCTAGTCTGTCTCTCACAATAAAATGAGATAATACCTACCCTATATCATTAGCATATATTCAGACTGGTTTTGTTCAATGCATAATATGATTTCAAATTCCATTTCTGAGGTTTTCAACTTGCAAATCTCATCTCCTTAGACCTCAGTTTCTTCAGTTAGCTGGTGCCATAGTGCATGGAGTACTGGGTCTGGAATCAGGAAGACTCATCTTCCTGAATGCAAATCTGGCCTCAGACATTTATTGGTTGTGTGACCATGAAATCACTTAACCCTGTGTGCCTCATATATCAAATAATGGCATTTCAATATCTCTGCCAAGAAAACCCTAAATGAGATCATGAAGAGTCAGATATAAGTAAAATGATTGATCAACAACAAAAATAAGGTGGTAACAAAAAATCCCCAACTTTTGGGGATACGAATTCACTATTTAACAAAAACTGCTGGGAAAGTTGGAAAATAGTATGGCAGAAACTAGGCATGGACCCACACTGAACACCATATACCAAGATAAAAGCAAAATGGGTTCATGATTTAGGCATAAAAAATGAGATTATAAATAAATTAGAAGAACATAGAATAGTTTACCTCTCAGACTTGTGAAGGAGGAAGGAATTTGTGACCAAGGAAAAACTACAGATCATTATTGATCACAAAATAGAAAATTTTGATTATATCAAGTTTAAAAGCTTTTGACAAACAAAACTAATGCAGACAAGATTAGAAGGGAAGCAATAAATTGGGAAGGCATTTTTACAGTTAAAGTTTCTGATAATGGTTTCATTTCCAAAATATAGAGAATTGACTCCAATTTATAAGAAATCAAGCCATTCTCCAATTGATAAATGATCAAAGGATATGAACAGACAATTCTCAAATGAAGAAATGGAAACTATTTCTACTCATATGAAAATGTGCTCCAAATCATTATTGATCAAAGAAACGCAAATTAAAATAACTTTGAGATACCACTACACACCTGTCAGATTGGCTAAGATGACAGGAAAAGAAAATGATGAATGCTGGAGGAGATGGCGGAAAACTGGGACACTGATACATTGCTGGTGGAGTTGTGAATGGATCCAACCATTCTGGAGAGCAATCTGGAATTATGCCCAAAAAGTTATCAATATGTGCATGCCCTTTGATCCAGCAATGTTTCTATTGGGCTTGTATCTCAAAGAGATCTTAAAGAAGGGAAAGGGACCTGTATGTGCAAAAAATGTTTGTGGCAGCTCTTTTTGTAGTGGCCAGAAATTGGAAAATGAATGGATACCCATCAATTGGAGAATGGCTAAATAAGTTATAGTGTATGAATGTTATGGAATATTATTGTTCTGTAAGAAATCACTAGCAGGATGAATACAGAGAGGCCTGGAGAGACTTACATGAACTGATGCTAAGTGAAATGAGCAGAACCAGGAGATCATTATGTACGGCAACACCACCACTATGTGAGGATCAATTCTGATGGAAGTGGCTATCTTTGGCAATGAGAGGATCCAATTCACTTCCAATTAATCAGTGATGAACAGAACCAGCTACACCTAGCATAAGAACACTGGGAAATGAGTGTGGACCACAACACAGCATTTGCACTCTTTCTGTTGTTTTTTGCTTGCATTTTTGTTTTTCTTCCCAGGTTATTTTTACCTTCTTTCTATATCCGATTTTTCTTGTGCAACAAGATAATTATATAAATATGCACACATATATTGTATTTAAGATATACTTTAACATGTTAGTATGGACTACCTGCCATTTAGGGGAGAGGGTGGAGGAAAGGAGGGGAAAAGTTGGAACAGAAAGTTTTGCAAGGGTCAATGTTCAAAAATTACCCTTGCATATGTTGTCAATAAAAAGCTATAATAATTTTAAAAAATTAAGGTGGTGAGACTATAAAGGCTTCTGAGGTTCCTCACAGATCTAAATCTACTATGATTCCCCAGATAACAGTGAACTAGATCAAGATATACAATTTATTTATAAGATTAAAAAATCTATGTTACTAAAGACTTTCAAGAAACCAAAGACAACTTGGAAACTTGTGACGAGCACTGGTGATTAGAATTCATGTCCTACTATCCAACTTTTACACAAGCAGATTCTTTAGATATTGAAGGTATAAAAGTTCTTGACAGCTGATTGCCTACACATTGAAAGAGTCTGAAAGACTGCAAAAAAAAGACAATGATTCAGATGTACTTAAGGATCATAACAAGTCTACAAAGCATTGTAAACAACTCACTGGCGCCCACAGGAGAGATGTGCTCCAGATCATAAAGGATTTAAAATACATCAGTAAGGATGTCGTGATACTTCCTGTTACTCTCTTATCTTTTATGTTGTAGTTTCAGTCATCAAAATATAGCTATTTCTTAAGTACTTCTTTTAATTAGGTAAAATTTTAAATACACCTGATATTATGCAGCCACTAGGTGGCAATAGGTGCCCTGGCCTATTTCATAAAATCTGAATTACAAGGCAAGTTCAATCACAGACCTGTTTCTGATCACCACTTTTATTCATAAATATCAGATGGAACTTATTCCAACAGATTAATAAAGAAAATGTTAGATGGTAAAAGTAGATAATTATCATAAAGAAGTGCCTAAAAGAGCCATATGAAAGAATAATTTGGTACCTTTCTCACTAATCCTTAACTATCCAATCCAATTATATATGAAACACCTTAACAGACTGTTCTTTAACTCATCTTAAATTTGTGGTCCCAGTACTTCTGATCTAGATTGTCTTACATACTGCTGCTTCAAAAATCAAGTAAATCTCCCTCTGGCTAAATAGCTACACCAAGTTCATTCAATTACAAAATTCTTTAAACCTTACTTCCTGACACAAGCTCTTCCATCTAACTGACCTTCTAGGGCTGTTTTTATTTCTTGGCTCCAGGCAACTTCTCTGTCTTCCAAACCCCAAACCTTCTTTCCCTTCTCTGCTCTACTTTTCCTGGTTTCTTTAAGTTCTAACTAAAATCTCATCTTTTACTGGAAGCTTTCCTCCCATTTCTTTTAATTCTAGTGCTTTCCCTGTTAATTATTTCCTATTTATCCTGTATGTAGCTTGCTTTGAGCATATGTTTGCAAACTGTCTTCCCCATTTGATTGTAAGCTCCTTGAAGGCAAGAATTATCTTTTCCTTTTGTTCTGTATCCCCAGAGTGCACACAGAAGGCACTTAATGTTTGATTGATTGATTTCTGTCTTGATACTTTTATACAAGCTAACTCCCCTATCTGATATCTTTCCTCTTTCATCTATCTATATTCCTATCCTGAATCAAAGAAATCAGAAAGCCTTGGACCTTGGAAATCATCTAACTGAACCATTTTATATCATAGATAGTCAAACTGAGGCCCCGCCCCAAAATTCAATTCAATTCTAATCAACATTAATTATTGAGCACTTCCTATGGGACAGGTTTACAGGGACAACAAAAAAATTAAACAATTTCAGCACTGAAGGAGTTTGCATTTTCTCAGGGCAAAACCAATTCATACCTACACCAATAAAAATAAACCGAATATATGTAGCATAAATTCAAAATGACTTCAGACATAAAAGAAATCATCAGCAACTGGAAAGATTAGGAAAATCTTCCTAATTGAAGGTGCTTATTTGGCATCTGAGGTCTCCTTTGTAGAAAACAAGGGAGTTTTAGGAAGCATGAATGTGGAGGCAGAGCTTTCCAAGTTTTAGTAGCAGAAATAGATCCTGATTCCAGTTTAGTGATCGTTCCCCTATTTCATTGCCTCAAAGAGCTATTTCTTCCATAAATTTTTTTTGTTATGGGTTGTAGGCAATTGATATTAAGTGACTTACCAAGGGTCACATAGCCAACTAAATGTTAAGTGTCTGAAGCCATATTTGAACTTGGGTTCTCCCGACTCTAGGAGAATTATATTTGAGGGTCTCTTTTATCTTCTTTTTAATTTTTTTTTTTTGGCTGAGGCATTTGGGGTTAAGTGACTTGCCCAGGATCACACAGCGAGGAAGTGTTAAGTGTCCGAGGCCAAATTTGAACTCAGGTCCTCTTGACTTTAGGGCTGGTGCTCTATCCACTGCACCACCTACTTGCCCTGTCTTTTATCTTTTGAACTATGATCCTTTAGTCCTAAAGTATCATTTAAAAAGAAATTGTACAAATCCTGTTCACTCACCAACATATAATACCGTGATGCTCTAGCTATCATAAGTATCCACTTTGTTTGAACTATACTTCTCATAGTGCTTCTTGCTTTTATACATCAAAATAAGCATGTCTTAGAAGGGAAGCAGGATAAAGATATCCTAATTCTATTAGAAACTGAAACTCATATGACTAAACAATCTGTTCTATGGAATCATCCTTTAAAATCTATTTCTCCCTGAAGAATGTTTTGCTTGACATGAATATATATATTTCTCTTTTTTTCCTACTTTAATGTCTTTTAAAAATTTTTCATGTTTATTTTTCTCAATATTTTATTTTTCTAAATACATGTAAAGATAGTTTTCAACATTCATTTGTAGATTCTGTGTTCCAATTTTTTTTCCCAACCTCCCCCAAGTCCTCCCATCCAAGACAGCAAGTAATCCAATACAGGTTAAACATTCACAATCTTTCTAAACATTTCTGTATTTGTCATGTTGTGTAAAAAAAATCAGACCAAAAGAGGAAAAAAAATGAGAAAGAAAAAATAAACAAACATAAAAGGTGGAAAATACTATAGAACATACATTCCTGACAAGGGTTTTTTTTTTTTTTTTTTTTTACTCTTTCTCATAGGAAGGGGAGACATGCGAATTACAGAAAATAAATATGTATTAATTTAAAAAATAACTTTAAAATATTCTTAAACTTCTCTAGAAAACTTTTCTAGAAAGCAGAGTATGTTCATGCTATCATCCTTGTGACAGATGGATGGTTTGTCACACAGAGGATCAATCAATCAATAAGCATTTCTTAATTATTTGTGCCAGGTACTGACTGCATCTGGTACTCTTATCTACCATGCCTTCTAGCTGACCAAAGCCCCAACCACCACTTTTTCCACTGTATTATTTTTTGACAGAGACACACTGCAGTGAGTTTTTAGCAGTAGTTCAGGAGGGATTTCTCCAGTTGACAAAAATTAAAAATTAAAAGTACTTCAATTGTTAAGAGGCCAGAAGTTCAATGTAGAATGGGAGCATATAATATAATTGTATGGGATCTCATCCCTATGTTTTGTTGAAGGACTTCTGTCCACATGGGTGGCAACCGTTGTGGACTTCTGTTTGTGAGAAGAAGAATCAACTGCAAGAAACAATGAGAGAGATCTGGATCTTCCCAAATTATTTTCCATATTCCATTTCAGGGGAAAGACAAGATTTCATCTTAAATAAAATGATTACAGTATTTCTTCCTGGGTTATCAAAATGAGGTAGGACATATAACAAATAGAACAACAGTATTTACAATGATTGCAGCAGCATGGAAATAACAGCCTCTTTCTTCTAAAAGCAGCAAAGTTATGCAAAATAGGACAATAAGGACCACTATGGCATTGTAATACTCAAAAAACAGAACCAACACATTGAGGAAAGCTCTTAGGAAGCAGCAGATTATCAAAAAATTTCAAAAATAAAAACTATATGAAAAAAAATACCTCCTTTTGCAAAGAAAAAGAAAGGAATCTGTCATACTGAAGGCTCAGTTTCTCACAATGAACAGTTCAGAGGTGGGGTATAACAATTTAATTTTAACTTGGCACTATTATGACATTTCCCTCCCTCTTACCACTCCCAACCAATAAATTCAGAGAAGAGAGAAGAGGCATGACACTTGAAACCAACAAACTCAATAGATTATAACTATATTTTGCTTCTCATCTTGATTTTTCAAACAATTAAACTGAATCTGCCTGTGTTTCAGAAATGGAAATAAGATCCAGTCAGGCGTATACAGTCTCCTAAACACAGCAATCCTCCTCCTCTCCCACACAATTTCCCTGTATACCCCACTAGAGACACAGAAAAAACACAGCTAGGGAAATCTATTCTGGGGTAAATTTCTCTCTACTCTGAAGCCATTAATTGTTTGTTTCATGAGGTAATTATCTTTGATATCCTCACAATTATTTCTAGATTTTAAAATAAATTGAACTTACTCCTGAATATATCAAGTAGTATGCCATTTTACAAATAAGTTACAGTATCAGTTAATTCTTTGGAAGATCCTTCTTTGAAAATTAACTTTTAATCTGGCACATCTACTTCCACCATTTTTATATGAATGCAAAATTATGCAAACTAGAGGCAACAGCCTTTTTATTACCTACTCATCACCAAGATGCAAAAGCATCCTCCTAGGCAATAGTCCACTAACAGTTTTTCGTGACTGTACAGTGAAAAGAACATCATCTCTAGGTCAAAAAATTCAACTTTCCTTGTAATAAAAGTAGTCTTTATTCTTTGGAGTTCTAGTCCACAAGCATCCTCAGCTTGTCCTTTTGGCCCATTCTATCTTGAAGGGAGAATAAGAGGGTGTTGAGTAGGGAGGCATTATTCTTGTGTCTCTCCTCCATGTCACTTCCTTTGGGGCCTCTATGCATCTTCTGCTAGGGTCCCAGGAGAAAAAGTAATGGCAGCAGCATTAAGACTCCACAGGCTTAGGAAAGGCTTTTCACAGGAAAAGCCATCACATGGAAGGTCAGATTAGTATAAACAAGCTACTCTTGCTCTGTCTGGCCTTCTAGAGGGTCATGAGAGGTTTAAGAACTAGGTTCCATTTACTCATTTATTTTTAATTTGGCCATTCATTGAGCCAGTTAAGCTTCCATTCTGGAAGTGAAAACTTCAAAAGTCAAACAGGGTACCTAATATTTTCAATCCTGTTCTCGCAAAATGATAGTCAAAGAAGAGTTACGGTTATATAGTTTGAAAAGAAATAAAAGCTTTTATGGCTATTAAATAGCTACTGGGTAATTCTAAATAAATGCAATCTTTCTTGATTCTTGAATTTTTTACTGTAAAGATGCAGGCAAGTATTCCTATACTGAAAGCTGAAGAAAAAAATGGATGGAAGCCAGTCTAACTGAGCTTTATCAATCCATTCCATACATCCTCAAGCAATATACTCTAAACCTCCTCCCTAAACTCTTCCAAGAATTGGAAGTAGCAGGGTCATTTTTTCAGACAATGTTTGTGGAATTAATTTGAATAAAGTGATCTTTAAAACACATTTACACAAATACAATTATTAAATATCTACTTATGTACATAGTAGAGAATTCACCACAGTGAATGCAAAGAAGAAAAATAATTAATCTTGCCCTCAGACAGCTTTTAATCCATGGAAAGAAGAAGGTGCTTATAAAATCAAAGTTTCATGTTTATTTAGAATATAAAATAAAACTTTAGGGGCATTGTGTTACTGAGTATAGGATATTGTTTTATATATAAATGAATATATTTAATCATTCAGCTTTTATTGATGGTGGTTTGCTACCTTACTGATAAATCACAACAATGATCTCTGAACTTATGAAGTTAATTTAGAACCTGAATATCCCACAATTCATTTTCAGCTCTTAACTCATACAGGCACAAAATAAATGGAAGGATCTAATATGATTTTGATTATGAGTTTTTAAAAATTGTTTAATTTTAATCCTTTTGCAAAAGACTTGACTAGCTGTGTGATCCTGGGCAAGTCACTTTATCCAAATGCCAAAGGAAGGTAGGTAGAAAGGAAGTAGGGAAGGAAGGAACAGGGGGAAGAAGGAAAAAAGGAAGTAGGGAAAGAAGAGAGGGAGGAAGGGAGAAAAGAAAGAAAGAAGAGAGGGAGGGAGAGAAGAAAAAGAAAAGAAAGGGAAGAAAGCTTAAGTCCTTTTGTCACAGGTGATCTTTAGGCTTGAGCCCATTTTCCCCTAAAACACATATACAATGGTGAAAAAAGTATGTGACAGATTTTAGGAGTAGAGATGAAAATGAGGGGTATTTTGTTTCAGATATATCAGTAATGCTGCTAAGATGTCAATGGAAAGTCTTTCAGATTGCCAAAATTCACAAAGTCAATGATAAGGAAAGAGGGGGGAAGAAAAGATTAAGGCTGAAGTTAAAGTACACATTTCTCTTTCTCAAGAGACTTCTTGGGAAAATTAGCCTCCATCCTTTAACCAGAATCTCTGTCAGAATTCCAACAGAATTCCAATGTTGAATTCTAAACTGATCTTCTACTTTATAAAGCAATCACAAGGAATGACTGTTTCCTCTGCCAATCTACTTCATCCAGTGCTTTTAGCACTAAATTAACTGAGATTTTTAAATTACCTCATTAAGGTACTGATAATCTTATTCCTTACTTTAAGGAGTGTGGGACCTGGTGACTTGATATTTACTCAGCCAATCCCAACAGTACACACACACACACACACACACACACACACACACACACTCTCATTAACAATTTTTACTCAATGAATGAGAGCTAACTAGATTCAGAATACAACTAAGACACCCATTAGGCTCTGAGCTCCTTAAGAGTAGTGAGCAGTGAATCCCAGTGAGTTAGGAATCTTAAATAAGTCTCAGCCTTATCTTTTGTGTAACTTCTTTTTCCTGAGAAAATGAAAATGTACTTGCAGTTATCTCATGGAATGTCAGGAAAGCATAAAGAAAGCAAGTTCATCCTTTCTTGTGCATTAATCAATGAGTATTCTTTATTATATCCTTGTGTTTTACCCCAGAAAACCTGGTCAGTTCTTTGAATAAATAGTCTTCCTAAAGGAATGAACAAATATTCTCCTTGGTGGGAATCTTGTGATGGAGCGTCCTATACCTGGGAGGCTGCTACATCTCAAGAGTCATGTATCAAATGAAAATATTTAGGGTAGTGCCTTCTTTGTGCTCAGCCTATAAAAACCCTTTAGTGGAAAGGAACTTTGAGGATTTGGGCTAGGAAGTCCTGGTATAGCTTGCCTAGCAATGGCTCCCACTAGAGACTCTGAATAGTGGTGACCATCCTTCCAGCCAAGGAATTCAGATGTTGATACTTCCTTGTAGTGACACGATGTATATTGAATGCTATTTGTTTGTTATAGTGGCTATTATGTTTGTTAATTGTGTATTACTTTTATGCTATGAGTTTCCTCTTTCCTCATGTCTTATTAAAATCAAGGTTCTGAGCAGTAATAAACTTGTACCCAGCCTCTTTAAGACTATGCCTACTGCAATGCAAATTCTGAACCTAGATTAATTTTACATTAAGTTGAATTTAATGTAGTATATAGAGAAGAATTACAAGAGATAAGAAAGTGTACGTGGCTTGGGATAGAAGAAATTATCAGTAAAATCAATTTATAAATAGTTTTAAAAGGTGCAAAAATTACTAAATTTGTAATCCATCAATCAAAAAAAATTGTTTCTTATATACCAGGCACTAGACAAAGACAGAGAAATAAATAATTTCTCCTCTCAAAGAGCTTACATTCTATGGGCCATTTAAAAATAAGCTACATAGATGAAAAATGAATATGTATATATATACATACATATATATGTATAAATGTATGTATTTATTCACAGACTCACATACTTTGACACATGATTGCAGACAATGTAGTCCATAGTCCATAATTCCCATGAGGCATACATTATTAGAGGAAGTTAATTTTTTTAGGTACTTAAACTGATCATTCAGGTAAAGTAAACCCAATACTTGACTAGGAATCTAAATTCTTTTCAATTTAATCACTTACATGTGGTTGTAGTCTTGCCTATATCCCCTGGCTGGTTTGTAATCTGGAAGAAATCACCTCAACTCTTCTGAAAACCGAGATTGAACTGTGTGATCTCTAAGGTACCTAAGAATCCATGAGATAGCTGACCTATTCTGTGCCTGTATTCTCACCCATTTCTCTACTTTTTTGTTGTTCCATTAAGCAAACAAGCCAGGAGCTCCAAGTGCCTGTAAGGCTGAAAAGTTCTATAATGCATCAACATTCATTCCCAGAAAGAGAATATTGTTACAGGAGGCATACTTATGTTTGCATCTGTTCTGGTCAAGTCAATTAAACAAATACTTACTACATGTTTACAAATAAAACTCTGAGGGTACAAAAATGGTACAGAAATTTTGGCCCTCAAGAAGTTAATATATAACTTAAGATACATAAGCAAGTAACTACCAAGTAATTCTTAGTCCCAGTTCTAGTCCCAGCTGTGCCACCAAACAGCTACGTGACCTTGGCCACGCCACATCTTCTCTGAGCCTTACTGCATTCCCTCTTCTATAAAACAAGAAATGACAATACTTCTGCTGCTTACCTTAGAGGGAGTTTCAGGAAAAGCCCATGGTAAAACTACAAAACCTAGTTATTAAAACTATTATGAACATAGAGGAAGAGATCACTCATTTTTAGGTCCCATGGGACCAGTACACCATGGTTATGTAGCATTAAATAAAACAAATTAAAACCCACAAGCATTCCACAATCCTGGCAACTTAGCTAAGAATCTATGACAAATTTGGCTTTGAAAGAATAAATATCAAAAAATTACTTTTCCCATGAAAAAAATTCAAGAAAACGAAATTACGCCTGCAACATCCCCTAAATTTTTCGTGCTGATGAGGAATTCATATATGAAGCACGGGGCTCAATGTGCATGAAGTTATAGGGCCAGAGACTCAATTTTCTTCCTCAGAATCCTTCTTTGATCCATCTGACCTAGTCTTTTCAGCCTATCTCTCAGTTGATAAGGTGAACAAGAAACAGAAGGGTACTATATTTGTGATTACACTGATACTGGGAATCCCCACACCAGGAAATTCCCTTTATCAATGCCAAGTCAGCAGTTTCTCTTCAACTTAATAGTTTTAAAGAGTTGCCTAGAACCAGGAGAACATTGTACACAGTAACAGCAAGATTAGGTAACAAGCAACTATGATAGACTTAGCTTTTTTCAGCAATATAGTAATTCACGACAATTCCAATAGATTTGGGATGAAAAACGCCATCTGTATCCAGAGAGAGAACTATGGAGGCTGAATACATATCAAAGCATACTGTTTTCACCTTTTTTTGTTTTCTTTTTTCTTTCTCACAGTTTTTCCTTTTGTTCTGATTTTTCTTTCACAAAATGACTAATATGAAATACGTTTAAAATGACTGCATATGTATAACATATCAGATTGCATGCTGTCTTGAGGAAGGGCAAGAGAGGAAAGAGAGAAAAAAATTTAGAACTCAAAATCTTACAAAAATGATTGTTGAAAACTATCTTTATATGTAATTGGAAAAATAAATACTACTGAGATTCTTTTTTTTTTTTAAAGTTGTTTATACCAACAGGTTAAGGGACTTGCCAATAGTATGTATCAAAGATAAGATTTGAACTTGGGTCTTCCTGACATAAAGCATGATCCCTTAAATAAAGAGTTTTGTTTTTTTTTTTAGTTGCGCTTGTATTCTGCAAATACTTACAAATCTAGTTCAGTTATACCATATTTTAGAAATCACAGTGATGAGAGGAAAAGTACTCAAGAGTAATGCATTCAGGATAGGGAAGGGATTGGAAATCATACTGATTGAAGAGACTGGAAATGTAAAATCAGGAGAAGAAAAAATGGGTAGTGGAGTAGAAAGGGAAGTAGAAAGAATCTCTTCAGTTTACAATTGAGACAACTGAGATTAAGCCCTTAGCTTGTGGTCCAAAAGCTGTAAGTATTTTTACTTTACTGGCTTTTTAGCCAGTATTCAACACAGTTGTTCCAACTACATACATCCCCAAGGCTCTTTTCACCATCTAGAGATCTCTCATATTTTAGGTAGTCTTAGAAATAGAGGGGATTGAACAAAATAACCTATGAAACTGTATTCAGCTATAGGTTGAAGGTCCTATCATCCTGTGCCGGAGGGCCCGAGTATAAAAGTTATTTCTAAGATACTGCGTAGTGACTAGAAAGACAGTAATGATAAAGGGCCTTGCTAAACCTCGCCATTCAACATTTGAACAGTTGACAAATAGTATATCACAAAGTTAAGATGGCTGATGATCAGAATCAGAACTATTGAACAATTAATTTTGTTTTTGTTTGCATTTCAAGTTTAGATGGTAAATGCCTTGTTGATCACATGCTGCTTACAGGATAACACCTGAGAAAGTTAACTCAACCAAAATGCAAGACTTGTAAAATTCAAACATGCCATATAAATCAGCTTTCCTTTGTTAAGGGCAAATACCAAGGAGCAACTCTTAAATAATTTCAATTGTGAGAACCAGAGAAAAAGTTGGATTTCTATCCACTACCTGTGTGACAGGGCAGGTAGGTAGCAAAGTAGATAGAGCAATGGGCTTAAGACCTCTTCCTGAGTTCACATCTAGCCCCAGACATTTAATGAGTGTGTGATCCTAGGCATGTCATTTAATGCTGTTTGCCTCAGTTTCCTCATCTGTAAAGTGAGCTGGAGAAGGAAATGGTTTTGCCAAGAAAACCCCAAAAAAGAAGGACATGATTGAAAATGGCAGAACAACATCAACAATAAACCTGTGGACCTCAGTCAAAGCATTTAATCTTTTTAGCTTGAGTGTTCTCATCTATAAAACTGGAATACATGGCAGTTCATTTTTTTGCATCTTTATCTATGATACCCTGAGGCAAAAACATCCAGCAGAAAGAGTCCATAGCTCTTTTTAACTTCTTTTTTTAGTCATTTACATGGTTTAGAGACACATCACTGGATCTGATATCATGAGATTTGGTCTTGTCACTTCTTAGTCATCTAACTTTAGGGAAGCCACTTCACTTCATCTAGGAAACTGAGGATGGTTAACTTCCAGCACCTACTTCAGTGTCTTGGTGTGCAGTTCAAATTAATTGAAAATACTCAAAACTTTACAGTAAACTTTAGCCATGATATCTATTGTTGTTCAGTCTTTTCAGTCACGTCCAATTCTTCATAATCCCATTTGGAGTTGTCTCGGCAGAGATATTAGAGCAGTTTGCCATCATTTCCTTTTCTAGTTCATTTTACAGATAAGGAAACTGAGGGCAACAGGGTTAAGTGACTTTCCCAGAGTCATACAGCTAGTAATTATTTGAAGCTAGATTTGAACTCAACGAGATGACATACAGCTGTGACATATCTCACAACAAACTTTAAATATTACATAAATGTGGAAGATATTGCATAAAATGTTTTACAAAACACTAAAGTGTTCTTTCAAATATCCAACTCATTACCACTATTTATTCCTAACAAGTAAAGTACTCATTCAAAATTTTTAAGCACAAGTATAAATGTGACGAAGAAAAGGAAGGAGAATTAGTAGTCTTTCTACTCTTTCTCCACTGTAACTTCCCCCATGACCATTTCCACCTCTAAGAACTCAAGTATTTTAAAAAGTGACAGGGAGGGGGGATGTTTGATTGTTGTTGTTCAGCCTTCAGCCCATCTCAAGAAAACATTTTCCCCTACTGGGAGAAGAAGAATGAGGTGGGGGGAGGGTGGGGTTGGGAGAGGGGGTGGTACTGAATTTGGGAACAACTTCATTACAGGTCAGGAATGTAAAGTACAGTCCAGAGCGGTTACAAAATGGGAACCAGGGCTCATTATTACAAGCTCTGTTCACATCTATACTAATTAGGAAGGAGTCTTGGTGTATAATGCTAAGGAAAGCTTTCCTCACACAAAGGCTTGACATCTTCAGTGGGGCCCCTCGTTCCTTCCTTGGCACATAGGAGGCGTAACAAAATGAACACAGAAACCAAAGGAGGGCTGCTTAAGGAGGGTGGCAAGCTCAGTGGGATTCTACAGCTCACTTGTCTTAAGGCTCTGCTTCCTATTGACAAGTCAAGTTCCTTGTTTCAAACCATGCAAGTCTCACAAAGTGTTCTTTACAGCTTCCTCCCTCCAAGAGGGAAAAGGGTGAGTGGGGAGGAGAAAATGGTACATTCAAAATGTAGTCTAGCTGGCTTTCATCAAAACTGAAAATTCCATTTCCCCAAAGACATGCAAAAATACTTAAATGAACACATGTTCTCAAAGACACACACACACACACACAAGTCCATGCAACACCTCATCATGCTAATTTCTTTGGTGACCATAGCAGTGATGTTATTTCTCTATGGAAATAGCAATCTCAGTTGGGAGGGTGGGGGTAGAAATGAAAATAATGTCTTCCAGGTCCTCAAAGCAAATAAATCTCATTTACTCCAGGGTATACATAAGTAAAATAAAATAAAAATCCATTACACTGTTCACATGTAAGCGCATAAAAGAAATAAAAAATAAAAAATAAAAAACCAACCAGTCCTTTAAAGTAACATTCTCTTCCCTCCATCACTCCCTTAGACACAGAGTAATTCTCAACAACAGAAATTTATAAATATCTTTCACCTTATTAATTTCAGCACTGGAATATATCACTTTTCTAGACAAAGTTTGCTGAGTATATAAGCAAACTGAATACAAATTAAGATTATGCATATTTGTTGCAGGCAAATAAAAGGACACTTCTCCTGGGAGAAGACCCTAGAACCCTGCCAAAGCAATTCCAGCTATTATTCCTCCAAAAATAGCTTTGATTAGTGGATAGAATGTTGGGCTTGGGGGAGAGTTGGGTTCAGGTCCTGGCACTTAACTAGTGTCTTCACAACTGTAAGCAAATCATTTAGTATCTCAATCTCCTGTTAAAAGAGAGCAATAACACTCACACTTACCTATCTCAGAGGGGTGATGTGAACAGTGTTTAACCAACAATGTCACTGAAATATAAATCATCATCATCATCATCATCAAAATATACTCACTCCCAAGAGTAAAGGAGATCATGGAGCAGAGAGGCCATCAAAGACCACTTGGTCCAATCTATTCCTGAACAAGACACAATCTACCACACACTACAAAAGAGGTCATCCACACTCCTGAGAGACTTCCAATGAGGGAGACACTAATATACATCCCAAGATAGTCCTATTGGGAAATTTCTTCCTGACCTCAAGCTAAAGTCTCCTTGCTATGAAGAAAAAGAAGACTTAAGTCTAATCCTTTCCCACATAAGAGTCTTTCAAATACCTGATAAATGAATGGATTAAAAAAGCATTTATTCCTTACCTACTAAGAGAAGCAGGTTCAATAACAGGTGCCCCAGGATACAAAGGCAGTCCCTGCTCTCAAGGAGCTTGTATTCTAATAGGAAAGACAAAGTTGTAGTTGTTCTTCATTTTCAATGATAACACAGAGTCATGTCTTGATCCGTATGTGATTTGGATTTAAGTGAGGCAGAATTATACAAAGTCATCAGCCTCACTCTCCCATCTAAAATTATCAAAAGTCCAGTGGCAGAAGAAAAGTCAGGATGACTGGCAAGGATCCAAGATGCAATGGATGACTTTAGCATCTCTGATCCCTGATTGAGCTCTAAGCTCCCCATAGCACTTGCACTAGCTATCTTCGAGGCTTTTGGAACAAACTGTTCTTATCTGCCCATTCTACTAGGGAGAGCCTCCGCGTGTTGGGATAGACATCCCTCTAATTCATCAACAGGTATTAGCCAGTAGATTTCTCTCAACCTGGTTTAGCCCATCTGCTGAGATGGTTTTACTAGGGGGTTGGCTCCTGCACGAAGCAACAGCTTGGTGGTGTCCAAAGGGAGATGAGCAGCCCTATAAAGTGTTCCACAAGGCCTCACACTGTTAGGCCTCCCTGAACATGCCATACATTCCAAGGAAGAGTGTGTACGTGTGTGTATACATAGATATGTATATGTGTGTGGGGGTATAAACATATACAAAGATTATACCAAGATACACACACAAAAATTGTACTAGTGTTGAAGAAGGGCTTTTCTCTGAGAGCTTAAGTCCTCCTTCTCTCCCACCTAATCCTACTCCCCTCCCTATAAGGGCATAATAAACTCTTGATGTTTATTATTACACTCAAGGACTGTGGAGAGGATTTAAATTTTTGGTTGTTGTTTTATTCAAAAGATACACAAGTAGTAGGAAGTAAGATTTCCTCTTTCCACACTATTTCCTCTAGTTTCTTCTACTCCTCAAATTTAATTAATGTGGTGGCTATAGAATCATAGGAGTTACAGCAAGAAGTTTTTCAAGAATAAAGTTAAAATTCAGGTCTATCCTCTATAGGTCATCCAAACCAGCCTTCTTTCAGTTCCTCACATCCAATATTCCACATCCATCCCTATACCTGGAATACAGTTCCCCTCACCTTCATCTTTAAGATTCCCTAGTTTCCTTGAAAAACCAGCTCAGAAATCACATCTTCAATGGGGGCCTTCCCCAATTACTTATCTTCTAATTTTTTTTTTGTACAAACAACATACACAATATGTAGACATGTTTTCCCCAAACATATATACGCTCCCCAGGACAAGAGACTGTCATTTTTGTCTGTGTATTTATTCTCAGTACCCAACATGAATGTTGCCTGGTAAAAAGTAAGGTGCTTAATAAATGCTTGTTAAATGATGGGTTTTGTTTTGTTTTTAAGTTCTCTTTGGGCATGGAAAAAAGTATTTCCTGCCCTCACAAAGAGAAACAGACAAGAACTAAAAATTCCATGTTCTTCATCTTTTCCTTCAAGCAAATCAGAAACTCTGAAATCTAATTCAAACTTTGCTTAAGAAAAACAGCAGCAGCAGCAGCACAAAACCAATTAGGGATCCAAATTAAAGAGGTGCCTCAGTTATCTCCAGTACCCTCACCAGTTTTTCAGAGAGATATAAGAATGGACCAGAGATGCACAGATGTGTGTGTATAAGAAGCAGGAAGAAGTCAGGGAAGAAAATGAGAGTCAGAAGCCACAATCTCAGGAAAAACAGGGGCAAAAAATGCAGAAAAAGAAGAAAGAAGATTGAAAGCAATGGTGGACCATATAACACAGCCATACAGAGCCTTCGATGGTCCTCAATTTTCACATATATTTAATTACTCTTTATCCCACCAGATTTGGATCTACAAGATTTCCTTCCTGCCAATAGAGCAACTCAAACATATTTACAGAAATAACTTCATCATATCATCATCAAAAAACAGGAGTTGCAGATATTAAACTTCTTTCAGTTCTCAAGCTTCCTCAAAAGTACAATTTTCTACTATCCCTTTCAGAGCAGTAATGGCTATTTTACTTGCTCTGTACTGAAGCTAGCCCAACACTATATGTAAATGCAACTTGAAAAATGAAATTTTTTTAAAAAAAATAACAATCCATTTTCTTAAGAAAGCTAATTCAATTAAATATTTCTATACAAAGCACAATATATAGCATCTTCCACATCAATTAAGAAACTTGGAGCACCAGTCTATGAGTTCAAATCCCACCCAACTCTGCCACTTACTACTACTGGCATAATCTTATTCAAGTCATTTAATTGCTTCATGTGCAAAATAAGGAATGGAACCAGATAGTCTCCAAGAACCCTTCCCAAAGAACTTAAGGCTTTACTTTTGGGAGAAAGAACTTCCTTTCCTGATCTCTTGGGTAATCTAGTCAAGATCCACCAAGAACTTTCCTAACAAAATGTTATCTTGGTGGACAGGTAGTGATAGCTTAATTCTAGCCTAATTCTCAAGTAAATGGGGTTAATTATTGTTATAAATATTAGTTTTCAAAGCTGGGGCTTTTTGCCTGGCCTGGTCCCCAATTATTACTGTTAGGCAACTGTTTTTTACTTCTATAAACATGGTTACACCATATCACTGTGAGTCAAGCAGTGAGCGAAACCACTTAACTGAAAACCATATAGAGTAATCACTGTTCAGGTTTCTCAGCCAGATACACTCACCATGAGGCCCACAATCCATTTAACAATTGCTATTCACAAATAAGACCTAATGCTTCATTTACGCAGTTTCCTCATACTCTAAAAATCTGGGGTTAATATCCAAGTCTAACTAGTGTCTGTTCTGACTATTTAAGGATATTCTGAGAACTATTGGGCTGGTTTAGGAATACAAACTGTCAAGAGAATCTCTAAAACGATTCATTAAATGGATAGTTTGAGAAAAATACTAAGAAACTTGATCATAGAAACTTAATGGTTTAGATGTAATAATATATTGGGTGAACTTAAATCCCATTGTAATAAAACTCTATCCCATTACATGAAGAGAAATTGAGAGAATTTTTTTTAAAAAATAAAGCAAAACTATGGCCTAGAACAGAAATATTTTCCCATGAAAGTATACCCCAAACAGATAAATCCATAGGAGAGCACTTCTCTAAATCACCAACTATTTGCTGTGTTGAATTAAGCCCAAGTCTCCAAATAACCCACTCCAATCCCCTTTTTGGTTGCCTAGCTCATTTAAAAAATGTTAGTTGATTGATTAGAGGATCTTTTATCTACCTCTCCACTCTGACACAGATAGGGCATTCACAAAATTCTATACAGATATTGTATCATTGTTTGCTTATTTACACTTGTTAATATGTTACTTTTAAAGTGTCTGCAATAAAATTCTTGCAGTGAAAAGACCTGGAATCATAGGGCCCAGCTTTCAATCTCGGGTCTGAAATGTAAATTATTTCTCTTTTCTGAGACTCAGTTTCTTCAACTGTAACAAGAAAGTAGGAGTTACATTTTATGTTATTTCAGTCTTTTTTTTCCAGCTCTTAATCTATGATCTTGTGAATGACTTTTGTGTCTCAAACTTCAGTGTAAACTTCTTGAGGAGAGAAACTATTTCATTCCCTGTGAAATCTTTCCAGAACACCTAGGCCACAGGAAACCCTCTCTTCCTCCCCTGAATTTCTCTTAGAATGTTGTCTTAAAGCTTTTATCTGCGATACTCTTTTGGTACTATGCACATTATAATAACTTATATTATAAACTCCTTGATGAGGAGGGGCATAGTTTATATATCTTTAAAATCCTTACAATATCTCCAAATACCAAGTACAAGGCCTTGCACAGAGACACTCAAACAAAACACACTTAATGTTTTGTGGATTTCTCCTAAAGCACCATGATAGGCTTCTATAAGTTAGTGTTCAATAACAGATTCCCATTATCTTCTATTTTTAACATCCCCCTCCTATCACTCTTCAGGTTATTATAGCTGTTCAGTCATTTCTCAGTTGTATTTGACTCTTTGTGACCCTACTTGGGGTTTTCTTGGCAAAGACACTGGAGCAGTTTGTCATTTCCTTTGCTAACTTATTTAACAGATAAGGAAACGGAGGGAAATAGGGCTAAGTAACTTGTCTAGGTCACACAGCTAGTGCCTGAAGCTGGATCTGAAGTCAGAAGATGACTCTTACTCCAAGTCTGTCACTCTATGCATTATGGTGTCCCCTAGTTGCTCAGTACATAAACTTAATTGGAAATTGTACCTTTACAATCCAGACATTTGGAAATTTTAGTAGATGATTTCTTTAATATGATAACCTACTGTCTGGAAAGATGAAAGAAAGCTAGTTTTCATCTTAAGGAAGCTACCAAAAAATATGAAACAAACATATCAACAAAACTATTAATAACCTTTAAAGGACAAAGAAAAGAACTGGTCTAGTGCATCTAACACCTTGATTTAAAAGTAAGGAAACTGAGACACTAAGAGATGAAGTGGTTTGACCAAAGTAGCCCAATCAGGATTCATTTCCAGACCTTCTAACTCTTAAATTAATATTCATTCCATTACACTGTAGTATCTTTCATAAAAGAGAGAAATGAGACATGATGATTTCCATTCCTTTATTTAACACATTGCTTACAAGTGTTTTCTCTAACTTTGAAAAGGAATGCTTAATCAAGAAAGGAAAGGCTCTGAATGGGGAACCTAGAAACAAGATTGCTAACATTAAGTATTTTACTAAAGCTACATAAAAGAGATCAAACAAAAATTTCAGCTCAATATAAGGAGGTCATTTCTAAAAATGGGAGCTGTCCAAAATTTAAAGAGCATTCTAATACACATTATGTAGACCCTATCTCCTCTCCATATACTCCTTTCCCAAATATCTGACCTATCCATCCCCCATATTTCTGATGATGGTATTAGTTACCTAGGCTTGAAATTCAATCACCTTTGCCTTTTTTTCCTCTGCTTTACATCCAATAAGTTGCCAGATCCTGCCACCAATTCTACATAATCTCTTTTTTTTTTCTATTTGTTCACTTTTTGAAGATTTGCAGATAGTCTAGGAATTTTCCTTTTGTTCCTCCAAAGTATGTGTGACAACACATAATATCCTCACCTATTTGAGGCATGGGTATGAAATTAAACAAACATTTTTATTAAGTGCCCTTTTTAGGAAGGGTAGAAAAAGTCCTAGGAGATGGAGAAATAAGTACTCATGTAAGACACTGTCCCTACCACATAAAGTTAGCTCATTATTCTAGTGGATGAAGGATAGCATAAATGAGTCATCGAGATAGAAGAGGAAGAACATAGAATTTGTAAGACCTGTGGTCTTGGGAACCCTTTCAGGGAGGCCAAGAGATCAAAACTTTTCATAATAATACTAAAATATTTAGATTACTAATATATTACTAATATTTGATTGTTAATATGAATAATAATCAAATTAATATTTTATTAATAATAACCCTAATAATTAATAATTAAAAACTGATAAAGAGCACCTATTTAAACAAAAGCTGTTTGGGATTCTTTAATAATTTTAAAGGATGTAAATGGATCTTGAGAGCAAAAAGTTTGAGAACTACAAGAGTAGATGATCTCTAAAGGCCTGCTAGTTCTAAATCTCATAAACCTTTGAGACAAAAACAAAACAGAAAGTACTTGTTTTTAAGGAGTTTACAAAGTATGTCAAGATCAGACATCTATTTAGTAGGGAAGCAACAAACTGGGAAAACATCTTTACAATTAAAGGTTCTGATAAAGGCCTCATTTCCAAAATATATAGAGAACTGACTCAAATTTATAAAAAATCAAGCCATTCTCCAATTGATAAATGGTCAAAGGATATGAATTTTCAGATGATGAAATTGAAACTATTACCACTAACATGAAAGAGTGTTCCACATCACTATTGATCAGAGAAATGCAAATTAAGACAACTCTGAGACATCACTACACACCTGTCAGATTGGCTAAGATGACAGGAAAAAATAATGATGAATGTTGGAGGAGATGTGGGAAAACGGGGACACTGATGCATTGTTGGTGGAGTTGTGAACGAATCCAGTCATTCTGGAGAGCAATCTGGAATTATGCCCAAAAAGTTATCAAACTGTGCATACCCTTTGATCCAGCAGTGTTTCTATTGGGCTTATACCCCAAAGAGATACTAAAAAAAGGAAAGGGACCTGTATGTGCCAAATGTTTGTAGCAGCCCTGTTTGTAGTGGCTAGAAACTGGAAAATGAATGGATGCCCATCAACTGGAGAATGGCTGGGTAAATTGTGGTATATGAATGTTATGGAATATTATTGTTCTGTAAGAAATGACCAACAGGATGAATACAGAGAGGGTTGGAGAGACCTACATGGACTGATGCTAAGTGAGATGAGCAGAACCAGGAGATCATTATACACTTCAACAACAATATTGTATGAGGATGTATTCTGATGGAAGTGGATTTCTATGACAAAGAGACCTAACTGAGTTTCAATGGATAAATGATAGACAGAAACAGCTACACCCAAAGAAGGAACACTGGGAAACGAATGTGAACTATTTGCATTTTTGATTTTCTTCCCGAGTTATTTTTACCTTCTGAATCCAATTCTCCCTGTGCAACAAGAGAACTGTTTGGTTCTGCAAATATGTATTATATCTAGGATATACTGCAATATATTTAACATATATAGGACTGCTTGCCATCTTGGTGGGGGGGGTGGAGGGAGGGAGGGGAAAAAAACGAAACATAAGCGAGTGCAAGGGATAATGTTGTAAAAAATTACCCTGGCATGGATTCTGTCAATACAAAGTTATTATTAAATAAAATTAAATTAAAAAAAAGATCAGACAGCTATGCAAATATGAAAGCTAAACACTTATTTCTTCATCACTTCAAGAAGCCATGATTTGATTGCTATGGATGAAACCATTGTCCTATAAAATGGTAATTAAATTCTCTCTTTGAAAGCTTGCAGTGGTTGGAACAATCCTCTGCCTCCTTCAATGTAGTGAAAGGCTCCTCTGAATTTAAAAACTGTCATAATTAAAAGTCCTTCCAGTATGGGAGAACTTTGCCAGAGTGTTTATACCATGCTGGCCTGGTCCTTGAGAACAAGGATCCCTGCTATGCCACAATGAAGTATCAGAGTATAGTAAAGACAAACATGGTCACCAGGGTCTGAAAATAAAAAGAATACAAAAGAACAAACAGGACAGCTTATGCCACATTTCACATGACTGGTCACTCTGACCTACTGTGGCAGTTTGGGAAAGGCAAGATCCAAGCTCTAAAGATTGAAAGGACCTGGAAGGCAACTAAATCACCCACTTCATTTTACAGATAAGGAAATGCCAGTTTAGGATAGATAAGTGACTTACTTGTCCAAGGTTACACAGAGTTATAAGCATCTGAGGTGTCATCTGAACCCATGTCCTGGGACTTCGGAAATTTGTACTCTATTGTACCACCACTAAGGGAAGTTATCACAAAAGAATCAGCCCAGGAAAAGTAGCCTTTGTTATGATGCCTTTTAACTCATTCAGGAGAAGGTTTAGAGTAAATTCTGTTCCCCTCCATGCTAGGTCACTAAGCCCACCAGCACATTCAAACCAGGGTAGAGTGAGAGATATACAAAAGCACTTGACAGATCTTCAGATTGTATCAGGAAGAGTGGAGCAGTCAATGTACAATAAAGTATCTCTAAAATCTCTTCAACTCCCAGGCTCCTTTGCTTCCCTTTCCTCCTCACCCCATGCTTAAATAAAACTTACCTATCTTGGATCTCTCCATTCCTTTACATGTTGGTGCTTGAATATTTGTTCCTAGTACTTTACAATACAACAGTGTTATGCTGTTCATTGTCTTATGTAAGTCTTCCCCAACCAGGCTGGTTGGTTGTAATCCTTCATTCTCAAAGAGGAACAAAATGACATCACAATGTTAGAGTCAAGTTATAGTGTGTCCGACTGTGGCTGATCAGACCACTATGATCCCGGAATGCTCTATGAAGAGTCAGGCATAAATAATCTAAATGAACATTTGGGATGGATTCTCTTAACTCTGTTCATCTCACATTTATTTTGAGCTATTACATTTCTGCTTTGCTTATAATGCCCAACATCTTCCGATGAGGGCACACCATGCTGGGCAGTTCTGTGCTAATGTCTCCCATGTCACAATCAATTCCAAAGTTCTTTAGAGAAACCTTCAGAGTGTCCTTGAATTACTTTTTCTAACTATCATGTGTTTGCTCTGTGTGAGTTCTCTATAAAATAATCTTTTTTTTTTTTTTTTGCAAGCATATCTTTGGCATTCAAAGAACATGGCCAGCCCAACAGAGTTGCACTCTCTTCAGTAAAACTCGAATGCTTGGAGGTTTAGTTTGAGAAAAGACCTCAGTGTCTGGTGTCTTGTCTTGCCAGATGATCTTCAGAATCTTCCTAAGACAATTCAAATGGAAGCAATTCCATTTCCTGACATGGTGCTAATATATTGTCCAGGTTTCACAGGCGTACAGCTCTGCACACCTTCATTCTGGCATCTCATCCACACTTTTCTTTGGAGTCTCCCAAACAATGAACTAGCTCTGGCAATGCATGTGTCAACCATTCATTATAAGTGTGTACATCCCTAGAAAATATACTGTCAAGATAAATGATTATTCACAAAATTCAAAACTTCTCCATTTGTGATAATCGATGATTCCACATACGGATGATGAGATGCTGGCTAATTTATTGGTGTTGACTGTTAGGCCAAATTTAGCACAAGCAGCAGAGAACTGATACATACTTTGTTGAATCTCAGCTTCCGAGGCTGCATTGAGTGCACAAACATCTGCAAACAAACAAAAACCCATGCACCAATATTCTTTCTACTTTAGTCTTGGCCTGAAGTCTTTTAAAGTTGAAGAATTTACCATCAGTGTGGTAGCTGACCTTGATGCTGTGTTTGTCCTTATTGAAGGCCTTTGACAACATGGCTGAAAACATCACTCTAAAAAACATGGGAGCAAGCACACAGCCTTGTTTCACTCCACTGTGCCTGGGAAAGCACAAGAACATCATCTATTATTCAGAACCCAGACAAACCTGCTGTTACGAGACTAATGTGCAATACAGAAAATTTCAGTCAACGTTTATATGAACAATAGATTCCCTCTCTCACACCTTGTAAATCTCAGCTGGAATGTAATCAACACCAGGTGTTCAAAACCTGGCATTCAAAACCTCTTCTTCAGTTGGAACATCAGCTAAGAAGAGAATGACTTCAACTTGAGGTAAATAGTTACTGGCTTCAACACTGATTAGTGGTTATCTGTTGAGAATCCTATGGAAATGTTCAGTAAAAATCTCTAGGATCATGTCCTGATCACCAATTAATGTGACTCCATCAGCACTGAGTATTTGAGATGCATCATAGGTTTTTGGCTCATAAACAGCCTTCAGGACATTGTAAAAGAGCTTCAGATTGTTACTTTTTGTGTAAAAAAATGAATTTCACTTGCCTTCTTACTGAGCCAAGAATCCTGTATCTAAGATCCACTTGTCTTATACTTTTGATGGAGTTAAATGCTGCCTTCTTAGAGATGGATGAACTATTCTGCTGGTACATCCCGTGAAATTCTCGTTTTTCATTTAGCAGCTTTTGAATTTCTCCATCATTTTCATCAAAGCACTCTTGATGTTTGCAAGTATTCTGACTCAGATGAGCAAATGGAGTGCTGTATGTCAAACTTCTAAAAGCTGCTCATTTGAGTTCCCCATGGATATTCAATAAATACTCCATGAAATGAATCAACTTAAAACACATTAATGATCATCTAATTAGCTGCCTTATCTAACAGTCCTCAGAAAACTCTTTTAAGTGGACTTGGCCATTAGTCAGTGGGTAAGACTGGCTTAGGAACCTTCAAAGCCACAAATGAAACAAATAATTGATTTTAGAAATTTGGAGTAGGTGAAAAATTTGTGACCAGTGGCAGTGTAAATACTTTTGTGATGGAAGCCCTTAGTTCTTTTATATAGGCCACTGTCTACACGACTATTGCCAGTCCTACTAACTTCTTCAACATAAAAAAACAAATTCTGACTGCTACATGAATCTAACATGTGATATAGTATATTGAATAAAGAACTCAAGAGCTAGGAAGATGAGCTCTTTTCATTCTTTTGACATATACTGGCTCTTTGACCTTATGCAGGTCACTTAAGGGCTCCTGAGTTGTTGCCTGTTAGATTTTAAGACTATCGGTTGCAGAGAAAGTGCTGACATGCACTGGCAGAGTGAGTTTCCTTATTCATAAGCTTCTTATCTCAATCCAATCTTTATCTCTATCCCTACATAAGCATTCACTTTTTTCTTCATGAGATAAGAACTGCCCATGTCTGTGAAGTGAAAGCTTCTGTGCAGTGACCAGACATATGCTCAAATGGAGTTTCTGTTACCCAGATGTCTGTTTGGGGGAGAGGAAGGGGAGACAAGAAGGGAGATGCCTTTCCTCACCAAAGAGCACAGAGGTCAAGTTGTATTTTCCTCAGGAAGCCATCCACCTACAGCATTAAGTCATTCATTAGCACAGCAGGGAATCACAGAACATCTCCTTTAATATGTAGAGTACATAAATCACCATCTGTTTCTCCCCTTGATGAACAAAAACCCAGAATATTAACTGCCTATCCACCAGATCTGATTACCATCAAGAGAAAAAAACAAGAATCCAATGCTGCTACTTTAATTACCATTTAAATGCTAGTCAAACCACATTATTCTACATTAAAAGCATGTTCTACAAATAGGGGAGTTTTCAAAGATCAATTTTTAAAAAACAGAAAAATATCTTTGAAGGACTTTATAAACACTGGTTTAGCAAAAGGTAGTTGAACTTACTCAATAGTTTGGTGGAAACAGCAATAGTTTTTAAATTGAAAGATTTCTTAGCTTATTCATTTATTAGATTTCTCGCAAATGAGGAACTTCAGTTTCTTCATCCACAAAATGGAGATTTATACATATAATCAGTCACCCTCAATTGTGAAGCAATTACATGACAAACCTTAAAGCTCAACATAAAAACAAAATATCACAATCAAAATGATCAGTGGTTTCATTTCAATAACCTCTCTATTAATACAGATGGCTATAGTTCTGTAATTTATATCCTTAAGGGAGTTACTTGGGGCATTGAACAGTCAAATAAGTTGCTGAAAGTCATAGAGTGATCAAAATATGCCAGAGGCAGGACTTAACTAAGATCTTTCTGACTCAGTTGTGGTTCAATCATTTTTCATTCTCATCCAACTGTGGGTTCTATTTGGATTTATTTTTATTTTTTTGACAAAGATATAGGACAGGTTTGTCATTTCCTTCTCTAGTTCATTTGAAGATGAGAAAACCAAGGCAAAGAGGATTAAGTGACTTGTCCAGAGTCCTATAGCTAAGTAAGTCTGACTCCAGGCCCAGTACTCTATACTTTGTGTCACCTAGATGCCCCTTTCTGACCTTGAGGCTAGCTCTATTCACTATGCCAAATCATACCTTAATAGATTTGTTAACCATAAATCAGTAACATTTTTAACCAAGAGGATCTAATCTGATCCAATATGAAAGACCAAGCTCCTCTAATTTCATTCATAGCTAAATATACCTTGTTCTTTTTTCAATCTTTTTCTCCTCATTTGCATTTTTTAAAATTGCCTTAATTGAAACTTGATATAAAGTTTGGTACAATAAAACCATGGTAACATGTTCAAAAATAAAATTCCAAGGCATTTGCTAATGACAACACATGCTTTCTAAAGAAACAGTTATGTGTCAGGAAACTAGTTATACACAGTTGTTTTGTTCTGTCATTTTTTAAGAGGGTGCTCAGCAGAAGTGGGCAGATTGCCTATTTTAGTATCATAATTCTTGCATTGGATTATCCTTTTACAGTACTACAAAATACTGAAAACTTGATTTCTTCCAGTTTCAATGTTTTATTATTTTCAAAATATGGTTCAATTAGATAGAATGAGATTTGGATTAGCACCTTCTTATAGCAAAGCTTTTTAAACTGTGGGTTAAGACCTCATATAGGGTCATGTAACTGAATGTGTTTATAATTTATTATCAACAAATGCTTAATTTCTATACCTATTTTATATACCTATATACCTGGGTCATGTAAAAATTTCTCAGGTGAAAAGAGATTGCAAATAAAAGAAATCCTGCTCTATAGTACTGCAGAATTGCTTAGAGTAAGGGGTGTCAAATTTAAACTGAAAGCAGGAGCCAATGAATCGTATAAAAGAATCCATATTGGCTGCACATTACTTGAAAAATAACATATTAATTGTTTTAATATTGTATACTATTGCATTTTTATATATTTTATTAAATATTTCTTAATTACATTTAATATGATTCAAGGTGTTCCTGGGGAGTGCTGCACACCTGTTATTTATTCTACACGTCTAGCTAAAGCACTGAGAGTTTAAGTAACTTGACCAGATTCTCCCAGCCAGCATGTATTAGAAAAGACTTGAATCCAGGTCTTCCAGGTGGTGATTTAAATAAATATTTACAAATTTATATTTTGACATACTGAAAAGCAATTTGGCATACTAGATGCTCTAATTTCTTTTTCAAAATAGAAACACTCTTACATGTAAACCTGTACACAAGTTTTACATGTAGGATTTTTTTTAAAAATGTATTTCTCCACTATACCTCTGACCCCTATTCTCTTGAAAAGCTTTTGATTTTTTTTTTTCTTGGAGACAAATTCATAGACTAGAGTATTTCCTGTCTGCATTGTGGCTTTCAGCTCAAACAAACACGACAAAAGACTGATTTATTTCCTAAGAGGGAGTCATTATAATCACTTCAGAGACCCAGATGACATTCTTTTCGCCTTCCTTGGCCTTAATCAGAAGAGATTACCAAAAAAAAAAAAAAAAAAAAAAAAAACAGAACAAGATGAAGAGGAGGAAACATTTCAGCTGAGTACTGTGAGAAGAGCTGAATGAAAAAGATATGACCTGACTTTTTCTTTTTGGTGGCCCTTGGATTCCCAACAACCTGTATTTTATTTGTATGTTTGTATATGTATATAGAGACACTTCCTTTTTCATGCCTACAACAACAATAGGCATCATTATATAGTATATGATTTGAACCTTGCTTTGAGGATGACAGTATGATATAGGACAAGAAGTTTTAGAGTGCCAAATTCTAAAAGTACATTTGGGATTAACTTCCTCATTTTGTAGATAATCAGTGAGATAAAGTGGCCTATCCAAGGTCACACAGCTATTCAGTAACAGTACCTAGGAAAACTAACCCAATTTTCTTGCCATTACATTAGAGCTACACATTATTATCTCTGAGGTTTTCAGTTTCAGTTCCAGCTCTGCCTCTAACTACATAAAGGAGGCAGCTAGATGGTACAGTGGAGAGAGCTCCAGGTCTGGAGTTAGAAAGAACCAGTTCAAAACTATCCTTAGACACTTACTAGCTTTGTCACATTGAGTAAATCACTTGTGCAACAGTTACCAGATTTGTAAAAATGGGAAATCATCCCCATTCATCTACCATCAAGTATCATCTGTGAGGCTCAAATAAGATCTATAAAATGGTTTGCAAGCCTTAGAGCACTATATAAACGATAAATATTATTAGTAATAAAATAAAGGTGATGGGTGGTACTTCTACAAAGAGTTAGTTACTTCTTTCTCCATCTGAGTGAGAGAAAATACTACATATCCGCTATGGCTATGTAGACTGCTATAAATTATCCTGTAAAAAGTAACATAGTACTTTTAACAGTGCAACCCTCAGCAAGTTTAGCTGTATAATCCTTGGCAAGTCTCCCCATCTGTAGAATGATGGAGAAGGCAATGGCAAATCACTCCAGTATTTTTGCCAAGAAAACGCAACCTAAATGAGGTCATTAAAAGATGGACCCAAGTGAAAATAACTGAATATCAGTTAAAAAATCAATTTTGTCATTTTGTTGTTGTTAATGGGAAGGGCATAATTACATGTAGTCTTTGAATAAGAAAGGTTACAAGAGGGCAGCTAAGTGGCACAGTGGATAGAGCACCAGTCCTGAAGTCAGGAGGACCAGAGTTCAAATCTGGCCTCAAACACGTAACACTTCCTAGCTGTGTGACACTGGGCAAGTCATTGACCCCAAATGCCTCAGGTGAGGGGAAAAAAAGAAAGAAAGAAAGAAAGGTTACAAGGGTTAATGAAAAGATAGTTGGCCTACAAGTTCTGGGAACCCGGATTCAAGGACTGCTTTAGCCTCAAATCCTAGCTGAGGGTGTTACTTGGACATAACCCTTCATCTCTATGGATTAGTTTTAATTAATTAAATGTAAATAGTTACAAAGCAAGTTATATTTTTTTGATATTTGATTTTATTGATTTATACTGGTTTTATTGATGCTCAATAATAAACTTTTTAAGTCATTTAACTTTTTAAAAAATCTAGAAAACTAGAAAAATATTTCTAAGGGCAGAAAGTTAATTCCAAGAAACAACCTAATGGTATAAAAACTTAAGTTTACATCAAATATAATAAAATTATATCTTTCTGTTACAAGCTGAGGACTCAAGGTTTAGGAACTGTCTTCAAAATGTAAACTTATTTAAATCTATTTCTTCAAATCATTAGTACATTAATCCAGTAATTGGTTAACTATGCCAAAAGAAGGCAAAAGGGCAAAAAAAGCAAAAATATCCAGTCCTGTAAGTGACATGTCATATTTGTTTGTCTAAAAAAGATCTCCTTTTAGCTTAATGAATAATTTTTACCATTGGAAGATTCACACATTCCTCTGATTCACAGTTAGTGCCAGCGGAAGTGGTCAATTTTAACATTTTGAGAAAAAATTATGAATTATGTCAAGGTCAAATTACTTTTTTTTAAGTGTATTAGGATGCCTTACAAAAACAAGGAAAGGATTATAAATCTAAATTCCAGGCATGGAAACTCCCTTGTATGGACAGGGAAAAAAAACACGATGGCAGAACAATTACATTCCGATGCTACCACAACACTTAAAAAAAAAGTTTTTTGTTTTTTTTTTTAAAGACACATGCCAAGCCCAAGTGTAGAGAGCATATTTTCGGCAAGATGGGGTAGTCTTAAAATCAGTAGCACTGAAGCAGCTTCAGCTCAAATTTCCTTCCAGGTCAGAAAACAATTGGAAGGATCTTTTACTCAACTGCAGGGACCGCTTGCACACAGAAGGAGAACAACTGCATGACTGGCCCTGGAAGCTAGGGGCTGAAGGTGAGCCAGGAGAATTTCAGATGAAAATGAAGACAGAAAACGTACTCCAGAAAATACTTGACTTCTGGAAGCACCTTTGTGCGCCCAGTTAACATGAATAATTTCTAAAAGCTATGTAGTTTTCTCTACAGGAGAATTTCAGATGAAAATGAAGACAGAAAATGTACTCCAGAAAATACTTGACTTCTGGAAGCACCTTTGTGCGCCCAGTTAACATGAATAATTTCTAAAAGCTATGTAGTTTTCTCTTTGCGTCTAATAGCTAAAAATTAAGGAAGCCAAAATAAACAAAAAGCAAAGGGAAAATTTCATTTCCAAAAAATTTTCTCCTTTTCCTATTGAATGATTTCCTATCTTGTACCAAATATTTTTTTTAAAGGGGAAAAAAACCATGTCAGCAAAATTAAAGAACTCATCAACTAAACATTAATATAGACAATGTGGCACACCAGTAGATCTCTCAATCCTAAAGACAAAGAGGTATATTTTTTTTCTTCTTTGGGCCAAGCTTGATTATGATAATTAGAGAATGTTTTTATTATTTTGTGGTTGCTCTTTCCATTTACATTGTTATAGTTGTATATATTTTTCTTTGTTCTGTTAACTTTGCATCATTTCATGTAGCACTTCATATTCACTGTTTCTTAGGATATTTCATGGCCTTTTGTTTAGTCATTCTCAAAGTAATGAGCATCAACTTTGTTTACAATTCTTTGCTTCCACAAAAAAAAGCGATACTATGAGTATTTTGTCATATATGAGACTTATAATTTGCCCTCCTTGGGATATATGTCTAGCAGATGAATATTGAGGACAAAGGCATGGATATTTTAAATCATTTTTTTCTTTAGCATTATTCCAAAAGACAGCTTTAACAGTGTTATAAGTGTGCCTTTCTTTCCACATTACTTCCAACACTGGCTATTCTGAGGCATCTCTGGTCTTCTTTGCCAATTACATAGATTAAAGAAAATAAATAATGACATAGGTATCATCAAGATGGAAGGTGGAACTCATGTCTTCACTAAGGCAATGGGAGGATATGTCTCATTCAAAATAAAAAGCCCTAAAAGAAAGGACTGAGGAGTAGCACTGTGTGAAGAAAAGATGTACAAAAGGGAAATAAAAATGTTAATGATATTATCATGGGATCTGAACTAAAGACTGTCAAGCCAGATAGAGAAAAGAAATATATCTTCCTCAAAACGAAACGTGTTAGAGTTGTCATGAAATAATAATCGGGAAAATAAGCCACCCTCTTATGTTCCTATAGTGTCTGACTGCTAAAATTTCTCTATCACTAGCCTTGACTAGAGGAAGGAAAACACAAAGTATTAGCCAAGGATTCAGCTTTTGTTGATCCTGGATTCTTTATCTAATTATGTGTGTGTGTGTGTGTGTGTGTGTGTACATATATTTATATGTGTGTATATACATATGTCTTAATATAAGGTATAATTAGTATATTAATGTCATTAAACTGACATGATTATATGATTATTTGTTATAGTCATTTATTGTGTTATTTTGTGTTGTGTTTTTAAATGCATGTGTATGTGTGTGTTTGAAATCCCGCACTCCCTCCCTTTTCCCACCCCATCATAGCCTCTCTTCAAAGATGTCCAAATGACTTAATTTCTTGGGCAATGAGCAGAATTGGTACCAACACCAAAATTTTCTTTATCACTTTTCTCTAGAATATACCAATACACAATAAAGAGACATAACTGAAGCTCCCAAGCTCCCTCTTCCACACTATCCCTAAGTCTCATTCATTTCATTCTAGTCTCAAAAATCTATTTCTGAATACCAGAGAAGTGGGGTGGTTGTTTTGTCCAAAAGACGTTTTAAGCAGCCTTAGTCAAGAGACTGTTTTTTTGTTACCCTTACATACTCTGACTAGTGAAAACCCAAGCACCTATGATATTTGCCAGCCTTGCTGCCACTAAGAGACATACTTCAATGGAAGCCACAAATATATAGAAAATTGACTCTAATGTATAAGAAATCAAGCCATTCTCCAATTGATAAATGGTCAAAGGATATGAACAGACAAATTTCAGATGATGAAATTGAAACTATTTCTAATCATATGAAAGGCTGTTCCAAATCACTATTGATCAGAGAAATGCAAATTAAAACAACTCTGAGATACTGCTACACACCTGTCAGATTAGCTAAGATGGCAGGAAAACATCATGATGAATATTGGAGGGGATACGGGAAAACTGGGACACTGATACATTGTTGGTGGATTCTGAATGGTCTCCAACCATTCTAGAGAGCAATTTGGAACTATGCTCAAAGTTATCAATCTGTGCATACCTTTGATCCAGTAGTGTTTCTACTGGGATTATATCCCAAATCTTAAAGGAGGGAAAGGGACCTGTATGTGCAAAAATGTTTGTGGCAGCCCTCTTTGTAGTGGCTAGGAACTGGAAACTGAGTGATGCCCATCAGTTGGAGAATGGCTGAATAAGTTATGGTATATGAATGTTATGGAATATTATTGTTCTGTCAGAAATGACCAGCAGGATGATTTCAGAGAGGCCTGGAGAAACTTACATGAACTGATGCTGAGTGAGATGAGCAGAACCAGGAGATCATTATACACTTCAACAACGATACTATATGAGGATCAATTCTGATGAATGTGGCTCTCTTCAATATTGAAATGATTCAAACAAGTTCCACTTGTTCAGTGACGAAGAGAGCCATCTACACCCAGAGAGAGGATTGTGGGAACTGAGTGTAGAACACAACATAGCATTCTCACTCACTCTGTTGTTATTTGCTTGTATTTTATTTTCTTTCTCAGTTTTTCTTTTTCTTCCTTCTTGATCTGATTTTTCTTGTGCAACAAGGTAACTGTATAAATATATATACATGTATTGGATCTAACATGTATTTTAACATGTTTTGGACTACCTGCCAACTAGGGGAGAGAATGGGGGAAAGGGAAAATATGGAACAAAAGGTTATGCAAGAGTCAAGTGTTGGAAAAATTACCCATGCATATGTTTTGTAAATAAAAAGCTTTAATTAAAAAAAGAAAGAAAGCTGGCCTTGGAATCAGGAAAATCTGATTTCAAGATCCTGTTCTGAAAAATCCCAACTTTGGGAATTTTGAAAAATATTGGCAAGATACTTCTAAGTGCAAGATCTTCACCAGTAAAGGCACTTTGTTCACCAGAAATTCCTTATTAATAATGAAGATTAGATCTCATTTTAAAAACACTGACTTTTAGAGTCATATTTGGAAGATTCATTCTCTAAAAGCATACCCAATAAATTCCTTTCTTGCTTTGGTGAGCATTTCATCTCTCAGTAGGTAGAAAAAACAAAGATGATAAAGAAATGGAATGAGGCGATACTTGAAGTGACAAACTTAGGAGAAGGCAACAGTGCTTTCGGAATTTATAATAATGAAAGAGGAAAGCTCCAACAGACACATGTCATAGGATTTAGGAAAACAAGATTATACTGTATGAGGATGTACTCTGATGGAAGTGGATTTCTTCGACAAAGAGAAGATCTAATTCAGTTTCAATCGATCAATGATGGACAGAAGCAGCTACCCCAAAGAAAGAACACTGGGAAATGAATGTAAACTGCTTGCATTTTTATTTTTCTTCCCGGGTTATTTTTACCTTCTGAATCCAATTCTCCCTGTGCAACAAGAGAACTGTTTGGTTCTGCACACATATATTGTATCTAGGGTATACTATGACATATTTAACATGTATAGGACTGCTTGCCATCTGGAGGAGGGGGTGGAGAGAGGGAAGGGAAAAATCAGAACAGAAGTGAGTGCAAGGGATAATGTTGTAAAAAATTATCCTGGCATGGGTTCTGTCAATAAAAAGTTATTTTAAAAAAAAAAAAAAAGGATAGACTCAGAATTAAGCATGGACACTCAGTACACCATTTCACCTGCACCATGGGACAGTCAAAAACTGAATCCATTCTATACAACATTCCAACTTAATAGAAAATGAGATAAAAAAAGATTATTTCTAAATAGAAAACTCGTTAGCCTTCTTCTTATAGGAAATGTAAGACAGGCAATGAGAGATGAGGGATGAAGATAAAGAACAGCAGATACTCTTAAGGGACAAATGAAGTTCACTGCATTAATCCACAATGCCAGGTGTCGTTCATTCTTTGTTTTGAAAGAGGACTAATGACATTACAGGGTCAAATCTGAATTTGTTTGTGAATTAGCTTTAAGTGAGGCAGAGCTGCACAAAGTTGTCAGCTTCATTCTCTCTTCCATAATCACTGAAGTCCAGGGGTGAGACCAAAGTTGGGATGAAGGGTGATAGTCTGGGATTCACTGGATAATTTTGGCCTTTTTGATGTCTCACCAAACTCTAAGCACTCCACAGCATCTGCTTCAGTTACCTTCATGGCCACTGGAATAAACTGCTCTCATCTGCCCATTCCAACAGGGAAAGAATTTCACCCCTAACTCATGGATGGATTGGATACCCTCAACCGGATTTAGCCCACCTGTGAAGATGGTTTTACTAGGGTGTGGCCACAGCACCCGCTACAGAATTTTGGAGTCACAGGTGTCCAAGAAGACACTGAAGGGTTGCTGGATAAGCAGCCCTGAAAAGAATTTGGCAGCCCTCACATCTGAGGTGCTAGTCCTCCCTGAACACCCACTATACCTCACAATACTAGCATTAACCAAGGTAAACCTTGTTTATCTGGCTTGGATGTTTCTCAATACCTGCCTGAAAAACTATCCTCACCTTCTAATTTATCTTTTTCAAATTAATGTTCTAAACAGGTCAAAGTGAGATAGAGTTTGAAAGAAGGGGAGACAATTGCCCTCAATTTTTTTTTAAATTAAACTGTGCAATGTATTTTTTTAAAAACCCTGCTGGTTACTAAAGTGGTTTAGAAGAAGCATATGATTTTAATGTAAACCTTTAAACATTCTTGTCTGCTTTGTATTGAGTCTGGGAAAAGGACTGCAAAAGAGACATACTGACCCAACCCCTGAATGTTTATTAATGCTTATATATGCAAGAATCATGGTGATCAAAAGAACATTGTACGCAGTAACAATAAGATTATGTGATGATCAGCTGTGATGGACTTAACTCTTCAGCAATGAGGTAATTCAAGACAATTCCAGTAGGCTTGGGATGGAAAATGCCAGTCACATCCAGAGAGAGTACCATGGAAACTCAATGTGGAACAAGCATATTTTTACCTTTTCGATGTTGTTGCTTGATTTTTTTTTCTTTGTATTTTCCCCCTGTTGATCTGATTTTTTTCTTGTGCAGCATGACAAATATGGAAATATGTTTAGAATTGCATGTGTTTAACTTATATCAGATTTCTTGTTGTCTTGGGTAGGGAGAGGATAGAGGGAAATTATCTTTGCATATATTTGGAAAAATAAAATACCACCAAAAATTAATTAAAGAGTCACAGTGTTCTTGAACAAAAATTAACCTAGAACAGGAATTGTTATCCTGGGATGCAACGACACCATCCCCCACTTCCCACCCCTTAGTCTTCACACAGATTTCAGAGTGTCTTTGAACTTCCATAGAGAAAAAAATTATACATTAAAAAAAATTAAGCTTTTTTTCCTTTGTAATTCTATAGGTTTTGTGCATTTAAAAATATTATCCTGAGTAGTCCATAGGCTTCTTAATTCTGACAAAGTGATCTGTGATACAAAAAGAAATTAACAACCCCTACTATTTTATAAAGATGGTGTCCTCGCTTTCTTTTATGATATGAAAAAAGAACAGCATTGATCAAATGATCTTGATTCTTGGGGCCAGAGAACAAAAAAGTCAAGTACTGTGAGGCTAGAGGCTTCCTATCCCAAATGGAAAATCTGGAGTCATAAGTTTTATATTCAGGTATGAGGCTTAACTTCGGAGAAACCTATCTCACAGTCCCTATCCACTACTCAAGATTATTACTAAATTATTAAACATTTAATTTTAAGCTTTTGTCATCTTAGACCTGTTGTCTGAATTCCTCAGGCCCTAGGCTCTTTCTACTTTTATTAAGGCAGCTTTAGAAACACAGTCCAATAGCTCATCACCCCTACTAATATCAGGATTGTGTAGAAATGTGGAGATGATTTAAATATTAAGATGGTTCACATTATCATGGAAAAGCAGTCTATTGTTGCACTCCTTCAAAAATGGCCTGAACTGTTCATTCTAATAACTGAGTGGCCCAAGAGTCAAGGGTAGATTCTGTATTGTCCTAATCCAATGAAAATAAGGGCAAACCCAATGCTATTTCAACAGTATCAATTACTCAGGCTAATGAGAGGAGAAGTGGTATGGTGTAATTACAATAATATTTGTTATAATAGTATATATGATATTGTAATAATATTTGTGGAGCACTTTTCAAGGTTCTCAAAGTTCTTCTTACTTAATATTATCTTATTTGATTCTCACAACCATTCTGGAGAGTAGGTAATATTGTTCTCATTTTACAGATAGGGAAACTGAGGTAGACAACAGTTAAAGACTTTCCCAGGATCACAGGACTGACTAGTGAATGTAGGAGTTGAAACAGAATTTGAACTTCTCACTTCAAGGTCAGTACATCAGTCAGTATATTCCATTCATGAGAAAGGAGAAAAAGACACTTCTCTTTCTTAGAAAATAATAACCAAACTGCACAACAATCCTGAGGCTGTATTATCAGGGTTCAAGAATGCTTACCTCAATTCTTCTCAAGGTAATAGGTAAAAGCTGATCATAAATTACAATTTCCCTATTCTTCAGTTTCTCTGATAAAATGGGGATAGCACCACCAACTTATTTTCTAAGTCTGTGCTTAAAGATCAGGTAGGTTGGAAACAGATGAAACCATATATTGAAAGATTTATATAAACATAAGTTATCAATTTATGACCAAAACAACTTGAATCAATGGACTGCATATTTTTCCCATGGCATCTAGCCAAAACACCATACAGTTTGTGAATTAAAATTTGTGATTTTTTTTTCCCTTCCCACTTCACGCACCTAAGAAAAATCTTTGGAAAGCTCCAATGTAGTACATACATGGACAGCAGGCTAAGAGTAAACTGAGAATTAAAGAAACCTCCACTTTTCATGAAAATTTCATTCACAAACCACCATTTTTAAACCATGCTACCCACACTTCTGTCATCATCCTCATCTCTACTCCCACTCTTACCCTTCCCTTCAATCTTTTGACTTTGCCCCCTGGAGTCAGCCCAACCACTATTTCCAAACTATGGGAGCCTATTCCCACCATCAGCCTTTTTCAATTCTTCTTCTCCTATATGTTGTCTTCTCTCTATGAGAATGTAAACTCATTAAGAGGAGAGACTATCTTGAGATCACAGCACAGTATTCAGTACCAAGCAAGTGTTCAATAACATGTATCTAAATAATCAATAAGTTAAAGAAAATAATATGTAAATTACAGGAATGCAGTTCTCATATAACAAGAGATAATGGTAGGGATTAAAATATATATTTTTAAATAATACTCTTTATTTTCAAAATATATGCAAAGATAGTTTTCAACATTTAAACCTTGCAAAACCTTGGGTTTCAAATTTTTCTCCCCCCCTTTCTCCCATGTTCTCTCCTAGACAGCAAATAAGATTAATAATATTTATTATAACATCTAGATGAAAATTAGAGGAAAATATATAGGTCTAGAACTAGAAGGTACCTCAGAAACCATATATTTCAATTTGCTCATTTTACAAAAAAAGGAAATTGAAACTTAGAGGCATCAAATAATTTCCCCAAGGTCACAAAGAAAGCATTATTTACAGAAGCCAGTGTTAGGAAATGGAGAAGAGAGAAAGCTTAGATAAGGCACAGTCTTTGCCTCAGGAAGTTAAGTCAATCTAGTAAGGTGCGTACCATTTCAGAGCCTTGTAATGAAGGAATACATACATATGTGTGTGTGTGTGTGTGTGTGTGTGTATGTATATACACATACACATATATATATACACATATTATGATATAATACAAGTAAAGCATCAGATAAATGTCAATTATTATTGCATACATTAATATTCCATATTTTAAAAATAAATAATAGTGGTATAGTCAATTGAAGTATTAGATGTCCTCCTGTCAATATGATTTTTCCCCCTTTTTTTCCTTCAGATTCACCTGAAGATTTACACACATCCTCTTCTTCCCCCCTCCCCCCCAAAAAATTGGTTAAATTGGTTACAAGAGGAGAGCTTGCTCAGTCCAAAGTAGGAACAGAAAATGGAGTAGCAGATCACAGGGAACAAAGCCCAGTCCAAAATAAGGATGGAGGGAATAGTTAATTGTCCCTGGTGGCTTTCACATTATGGGGGAAAAAGGAGATGCTAGCTAGGGGAAGCTCCAATTGTGAATCCCAGCTTCAACTGAGCAGGGGGACTAAGTGAAAAGGCTAGAAGGGTCCCCTATCCTTTCTTCACCCCCTGCCCTTCCCATTCTTTCCTTCTCCCTTCTTGGAGGTTATAATCCATAGCAGAGGGAAGCTTCCTCCCTAAAAAGGGGGAAGTTATTTCTAATTATCACCAGAAGGATCCTATCTAAATGCTTTTGAACATTTATCCATCTTCAGGTTTATAAATTTTCATACGAGTACAGATTTTAGAAAGATAGAGCCTTCATCAAAGGTTATAAATCTTTTTCTTCCCTTAAGACTGAGTTTCCCTATCTCTCTCAGGGGGGAAGGACAGAAACTACTCACAAGCCTAATCACACAGAAACTTTAACCTGCTACATTTCAAACCGCAACTAGTTCACCTTCCCTTAGGCATATTACTGACTACTCCCAGCTATCAGGGGCTCATCATAGTAATACCAAATTTAATGCAGATACCCAAACAACTTAGCCCACTGCAGTTCAGAACTTCTAAGCTCAAAAGAGTTAACCAGCCTCAGCCTCCCTAGAACTGGCTTTTCAAACAGAAATGGGTTTCTGGATTGCATACTAACTTAGAAAGCCTCAAACTAACATTATCTATGCTGCACTATACATTTAACTATTTCCCAATTTTATCTAGTTTGCTGTCTATGAGTAAGATATTTGTGCTATGAATTAATCTTAGATCTGTTGTGACCCAAATACCTCAGGCTCCAGGCTTTTTTTAATTGTACCCTAGTAGTTTAGAAACAAACAACAGTTTATCAATTTAAAAAATTTTAAAAGACGCAATTTATCACTAAAAATATTTTAAAAACACAGTCCAAAGTATATTCTATTTCTTCTGTTGTATCTTTCTAAGCAAAGCATATACTTCTACGTCCATAATCTGATTAAAAACCCCTTCTACCAAATCCAACCCATTCTATAAGATCATTGACCTGCTCATATAATTTTTAAAAAAATAAATTTATTAATATATTGTTTGTCACCTATATTTCTCATCATTATTTTTTTTACCTCATCCCCTTTTAGGTAACTATCCTTTATAATCAAGTATGAAGCATGAAAGAAAATAATTCTGAAAAACCAAACAATATAAAATAAAAATTCTGAGTTATATACAGTATCCCATACCCCTTGTCCCCCACTTTCAAAGGATAAGCCTTCTCAGATCCCTAGGGCATTACAATCACACACATTGCGGGGCTTTTCAATTTCATAACATTCAGTTTTTAACTATTCTGCTGTTTTACTTTCTATTCATATTTTTGTATTCATTGCATATATTTATGCTTTCTTCATTGTGAATCAGTACAATCAAGTATTTCCATACTTCTCTATGCTCAATGAGTCTAGCATTTCTTACAGCCCCCTACTATTCCATTATTTCTGTGCACCACATCTTATTTGGACAGCTAGTGATGCAATGGATTCTAGGGCAACGGATTTGTTCAGAAAGATATTTACTAGTTGTATGACCCTGAACAAGTCTCAGTTTAACCCTGTTTGTTTCAGTTTCCTGATCTGCAAAATGGCCAACACCATCATAACTGCCAAGAAAACCCCAAACAAGGTCACAGAGAGTCAGCCATGAGTGAAACCATTGAACACCAACAGCACTACAGCTTTGAACAATGTTTTGGACAGAATTTTCAGAAAAAAAAATTCTTTCCAAAATAGTCCTTTATGGGTAAAATGCTCGTGTCTTCCCCCTCTCCCCCTTGATTTCTCGGGGCTCTAACTTCTTCCTACATAAGAATAGTAACAATATATGGAATATTATGAGTATAATAATATCAACTTCACAGGATTTTCATAAGAATTATATAAGGGAACAAGTGCTTTGCAAACTTTAAAAAGCTTTGTACCTGTGAGCTATTATTATTATTATTAACAACCTACTTTTCATGTACTTTGGACAAGTACAGACAAAATCATAAAAGACAAATGAATGGATGTGATCATGCAGGGGAAAAGCGTACTTTAAACCTTCCAAGGGAATACTGACATTTGACTAAGTCATGTATGCTTTTTTTGCAAGGAAAAAAAAAACCCAACCCTAAGATCCCTTAAGCCTCTGACCCCAATTTGCATTTTGGGTCTCACTCCTCCGCACCCTTAAAAAAACAAGTCTGACAACTTCTATCTGTGGGCTTTCCAATCTTCTTATCTCACTAAGCCAAACTACTCTTAAACAACTAATTAAGAATCTATTTAGGGAAGCTCACCAGAATTAGAATTGGTTATGGTCAGAGTTTTCCCATGATATTTAAGTTGTTATCTGTCAATCATCCAAGGAAAGATGGCAAAGAAATTTAAATTCCAAAGTATAGGCATTTGCTTGATTAGGCAAATATTACACCATCCTTGAAGAAAGGGAAAAAAGACACGGGCACTTCAAAATGTTTGTGCAGCCCTGTTTGTAGTGGCTAGAAATTGGAAAATGAATGGATGCCCATCAATTGGAGAATGGTTAGTAAATTGTGGTATATGAACATTATGGAATATTATTGTTCTGTAAGGAATGACCAGCAGGATGAATACAGAGAGGACTGGCGAGACTTACATGAACTGATGCTAAGTGAAATGAGCAGAGTCAGGAGATCATTATATACCTCAACAACGATACTGTCTGAGGATGTATTCTGATGGAAGTGGATCTCTTCGATAAAGAGAGCTAATTCAGTTTCAATTGATCAATGATGGACAGAAGCAGCTACACCCAAAGAAAGAACACTGGGAAATTAATATAAACTATTTGCATTTTTGTTTTTCTTCCCGGGTTATTTCTACTTTCTGAATCCAAGTCCCAGCTACCAACAAATTTCTCAGATGATCAGGGTAGACTTGGCTAGGGGAACTCAGGTCAGAATGAAAGAGAAAATAATGGTGAAAGCACTTTCCAAGGTTCCTGTTTGAATATCAAGTTGAATATAAACACTGGAGTTATCATCAACTCTACATCTTCTTCACCCTTTTAATCAATCACCAAGGCCTGTCAATTCACATACCTGGTCTCTGTCCCTTCCTTCAAGGGGGACACCTTTATCCTTCAAGTCTAGGTCCCTGACACCTTGTGCTTTCTGTTATTGCAATGATCTCTACCTAGTCTCATTGATTCTGGCTTCTCCACCTTCTAAAGCAATGGTTCTCAAACTTTTGGTCTCACTTTCTTTATACTACTAAAATTATTGAGGATATGTCCAAAGAGTTTTTGTTTATGTGTATTATATTTATAGATATTTGCCATATTAGTAATAAAAACTAATTTTTAATTTGTAGTCCATCTGAAAGGGTTTCAAGGACTCCAAGATTTCTTTGGACCACACTGTGAGAACCACTGTTCCAAAGCATCTTATACCATTACCAATAAACTCATTTTCCTTATTCACTACATTCATCAAGTCAGTTTCCTCCTCAAATTCCTACAACGATATCCCACTGACCACCACATTAAATTTCAACTCTCTTGTCTAGTTTTCTGAGTTTTACAGGGTCTGGCCCCACCCCTACTTGTCAAACCCTATTTCCTGCCATTCCCCAACAGGAACCATCTGCTTCTATTACACTGGCTATCCTCTCTCTTGCCAATTTCTCTCTCTGACCCACACAATGCTCAGTTCCCTGATCATTTTGTTCCCTTCATCTCTGGAGTTCTTAAGCTGGGCTCCATGAACTTTGTAAAAAATATCTTGATAATGGTTATTTCAATGTGAATGATTTCCTTGGAAGTGCTATGTATTTTATTTTATTCATTTAAAGACATTATTTGAAAAATGGGTCTATAGACTTCATCAGACTGTCAATGAGGTCCACCAAAAAAGGTTAATTTCCTCTTCAGTGACATACCTTTCCTGTCCATCTGAGTCCTACACATCCCTCAGAGTCTAATATCAAGAAGACCTTCCTTGATTATTCAGGTGACTATGGAATGAAGGGGCACAGGATAGAAGCCAGGCCCTTCAGTTCCACTGTGTCAGGGCCCCAGAATCTCAACCTGAACTTCCTTACCAGGCATATGCTAGAAGCATAGGACATATGGCCAATCAAGAACATACAACTGATAGAGAACAAGATTCCCAAAAATCATCCTAAACCATTCCATCCTCCTGGAGGCTCCAAGCAAAATGGCCCAACATCTGCAGTACAACCATGATTATGGCCTGCTCAATTTGTTTTATAATGGGGGCCACCTCCCTAAGAGAAACTAATCCTTCATGGAGGTTATTTGGACTGGGCCAAACTGTCCTTAGAAAATATCTGTCCAAATTAGGCAAGGACCCACACTTAACACCACATACCAAGATAAGATCAAAATGGGTCCATGACCTAGGCATAAAGAATGAGATTATAAATAAATTAGAGGAACATAGGATAGTTTATCTCTCAGACTTGTGGAGGAGAAAGAAATTTGTGACCAAAGATGAACTAGAGACCATTACTGATCACAAAATAGAAAATTTTGATTATATCAAATTAAAAAGCCTTTGTACAAACAGAACAAATGCAAACAAGATTAGTAGGGAAGCAATAAACTGGGAAAACATCTTTACAATTAAAGGTTCTGATAAAGGCCTCATTTCCAAAATATATAGAGAACTGACTCAAATTTATAAAAAAATCAAGCCATTCTCCAATTGATAAATGGTCAAGGGATATGAACAGACAATTTTCAGATGAAGAAATTGAAACTATTACCACTCACATGAAAGAGTGTTCCAAATCACTATTGATCAGAGAAATGCAAATTAAGACAACTCTGAGATATCACTACACACCTGTCAGATTGGCTAAGATGACAGGAAAAAATAATGATGAATGTTGGAGGGGATGTGGAAAACGGGGACACTGATGCATTGTTGGTGGAGTTGTGAATGAATCCAGCCATTCTGGAGAGCAATCTGGAATTATGCCCAAAAAGTTATCAAACTGTGCATACCCTTTGATCCAGCAGTGTTTCTATTGGGCTTATATCCCAAAGAGATACTAAAGAAAGGAAAGGGACCTGTATGTGCCAAAATGTTTGTGGCAGCCCTGTTTGTAGTGGCTAGAAACTGGAAAATGAATGGATGCCCATCAATTGGAGAATGGCTGGGTAAATTGTGGTATATGAATGTTATGGAATATTATTGCTCTGTAAGGAATGACCAGCAGGATGAATACAGAGAGGCTTGGAGAGACCTACATGGACTGATGCTGAGTGAGATGAGCAGAACCAGGAGATCATTATACACTTCGACAACGATATTGTATGAGGATGTATTCTGATGGAAGTGGATTTCTATGACAAAGAGACTTAACTGAGTTTCAATGGATAAATGATGGACAGAAACAGCTACACCCAAAGAAGTAACACTGGGAAATGAATGTGAACTATTTGCATTTTTGATTTTCTTCCCGAGTTATTTTTACCTTCTGAATCTAATTCTCCCTGTGCAGCGGGAGAACTGTTCGGTTCTGCAAATATGTATTGTATCTAGGATATACTGCAACATATTTAACATATATAGGACTGCTTGCCATCTTGGGGGGGGTGGAGAGAGGGAGGGGAAAAAAACGAAACATAAGCGAGTGCAAGGGATAATGTTGTAAAAAAATTATCCTGGCATGGATTCTGTCAATACAAAGTTATTATTAAATAAAATAAAATTTAAATTAAAAAAAAAAGAAAATATCTGTCCAATATTGCTGATCCATAAGATTCAGTACCCCAAAATTCTCTCCCTCATCTGAACACTTATGAGCATGCTAGCATCTACTCCATATATGGTTTCTCCAATAAATGCAAAGGACACTATAGCATTGAACAGTGGAAAATATTTACTGACTACTTTAACTGCCTCTTCATCCCAGTCACTATAAATGAAGAATGAATTAAACCATAATTTTAAAATACCTTAGAGGCTTAAACTTTGTCAATGAAAACTCTTATTTATTTTTATTATATTATTTATTAACATTGTTTAAACCTGTAAGGCAATGAAAATAGAACAGGTAGAATGAAAATGTTTATTTCAAAATAAATTATAACATCGGTTTTAATTACTTCTATTAAAAGCACATTTACATAAATAGGAAAAATTATAGTAAAATTATAAAGAATTATTTAAAATTCTTCTATCATTTTATACAATTGGTCTTTATATTTAATAAAGGATTTAATTAGACCTACTCCTTTCCTGGGCAAAAGACCTTAATTAAAATCTACTCTCAGACACTTTCAAGCTATGTGATCCTGAGCAAGTTACTTCTATTTGTCTCAGTTTCCTGATCTGTAAAATAAGCTGGAGAAGGAAACAGCAAATCAGTCCACTATCTTTGCCAAGAAAAATCTCAAATGGGATCATGAAGAATCAGACATGACTAAAAGGATTGAATAAACTACAACTCTTTTTCTTCCAGTACTTATGAAGAAATATAAAATAAACCAAAAATCTCTAATTTCAATTCAAAAAAATCATTTATTAGGAATCTACTATTGGGATATAAATGTGAAGAGAAATAGTTATCACAGTGCAGCAGAAGAACAATGTTTGATTTAGAAATCAGAAAAGTTAACTTCAAATCTAAACTTTCTACCTGTGAGACTTTGGGCTTTCAGGTTTCAATTCTTCAACTGATGGACTCTGAAAAGTAAACTCAAGTCCCTTCTATCTCTAAATCTGTGGAGCTACAAATCTCTAGTTCTTAACATTTGATGTAAATTATGTAAAGTGTAAAAAAAAAAAACTGTAAAGAAAAATTCAAGACCAGAAAGTTCTGAAAAGCAGAATATTTAAAACAGGTCTCTGCTAAATACATAGCATATCACACACAGACTACACAATATATTATGAATTTTAACAGGAAGAGTCTGATAATGCAGTTGGCTGGCATCCCTGAGTGACTCTACTTTCCCAACCAATGCTTTAGCAAGAAACTTAACATTTAGGTTAATGTAATTCAGCATGCTATAACATGCTCACCAACCCATATGTTTAGGAATTGGGTTGGGAGCCAAAAAGAAAAATAAAATTATTAGAAAGGGGAAAAAAAATCAAAGTTTCCAAAGCTCAGCATAGGAAAATTTTTTAAAATACCCTCCCTAACTCTCCCTCACCCCCACCCCCGCAGGGGATTGCTTTTTCTAACTCCTCCTTTTTCTTAGTATCTTTAGTGCATAGCACACAAATAGAAAAGTAAAAATGTTTGCTGATAAATTGATTTTTACAGTGAAACATTTCCAAGAATAGACAGGTATGCAAAATAGATACCAAAATCCTTTCTAAATATATGGCCAGGATATGAAATAATCATCAGCAAAACACTCTCAGCATTGGGGAATGTCTATCCAAACAAACACTAAAGGGAACACCTGGTTCTATAACTTTTTTTTTTCTGTTCTCACATTATAAAAATCCTCAATGTTTCCCAACCAACCAGAAACTTAGGCAATCCAAGATGAATGAAGGAATTGGAAACTGAGATCTTTTACAACCTCTTATCCAAAGAAAATCTGGAGAAAGCATCTTTTTGAAACTGAAAACATTTTCATTAAAACAATAACTATTTTAGTGTCTACAAGCCTGGCATGCCAAGGAAAAAAATCAATTTATCATTAAATGAAAGTAGGGAAGGAAGACATGGGGAAATTCTACCAGGGCTTGTGACTGACTGTATGCTTATTTATTCTCTTTTCCTCAAACTCCTAAGTGAATCCTTAATTGAAAAGGAGATTGGATCTATCCAATGTGAGCTCCCTGGATTCACAATTATTCACCAAAAGTTATGTCATGTCATTTCTTTTCTCTCTCCTTTCCTCTTCTCTTCCTCCCTTCAACTTTTCCCCATGTTTTAGAGAACCAATGATGGAGAATGCTACCCTTCTCATATCTACATAGTATTTATAAAGTTTACAAAATGTATTTCCTACAAAAATGCTGTGAGGTTAAGCATGACCAAAATCACTATACTCATTTTATTATGTACTTGTTTTCTTTGGGCATTTATAGAAATGATAAAACAATGATCACTTGAAGGATGCCAAAGGAAGATATAAAAAAGGACACCATAAAGGTCAGCAAATTTGGATTATGGCAGCAGAATCTCCCTGGCTCATTAAGATTCTTATTAAGTATTAAATTCCTTAACCAAAAGGTTTCAGTACTATCCTGCTTAAAAAAATAATAATCAGCTTGGGTTCCCTAGAAATGTGTACCTGCTGATATTTTAATGAAATAAGAACTGTTTTTAGTTTCATGAAAGGGTTCATAATTCAGAAATTCCACCTTCCATAATAAAATTATAAACATACCAAGTAAACTCTGAAGCACTCTATCACCTCAATTGAGTTTGAGTCAGATTTTCAAGATTTATTGCAAAGCTCTCTCTCTGAACCCCATTTTTCATCTCCAACCTCCACCCTTTTCATTCAAGGCACAAAAATTGGCATTTACAGAGAAATACCAGAAGTCTGAGCATTTTATTAGCAAAGGGAAATCCCAACCTTCTTGGCTCTATTTCTGATGATGACAGCTAGTTTTCCATGTTGAATCATACACTAACTGCTGCAAATATTTAAAGGGGAGGCCTGGGAAGAAAGGCACACTTTCAAATTAGAATCATAAAATGTATAAAAATAATGATTTAGAGCTTTCTGCTCTTTTTTATAAGGCCAAAACTAAAACAGTCATTTAAAATATTGCAATGAAAATACAGTGCTTCTCTTAAAATACTTTCAAGGCCATGCCAAGGGTAATCTCCAGGGTTTTCTCCAGTATCACCTTTTTATTTCAGGTACAGTTTATATGAAAGTCTACCTATTTTAGAAATGAACATGACCATCTTTCTCTCTTGTCTCATCCACAAGTCCTACCTCAAATCTCACATCCTTCATGAACAGACCATAATGGCTCCCCTCCTAGCAAACAGACTTCATTTGATTATAAATGCTTTAATAGCTCCTTCTGAATTTGAACATTCTATGCTACTCCATTTTCTGCAAATGTTTTTGTCTAGGTTAATCTTGTTTTTCTTCTACATCCCTTGCAGGACCTGAGTTATACGATCAATAAATAATAAACTGAATGAAAGATTCAGGGATTTTAACAATTTCATCATGTTTTGTTTCTATTTTTAAAGAAAATGAGAACTTGACAAATGAAGTTCAATTTATCTGTTATTATTGTATTTCTTTACTTAACACTTAAGGATTTCTCATACCCCAAAGAAGCCCAGCATTAAAAGCCTAAAAGTCCAACTTTAATTTCCCCCAAACAAATTTAAATGTATTACAAACTCTTTGTATGATTGGAGTTTTAGAAGTGGATAAATGAATTCAAAGGCAAAATTAAAGTCCTAGTAATGTTCCTCATCACCATTCTCATTTTTTAGAAGAAAATTTCTACTGCAAGTGAATTTGTGCTTAACTAAATAAGGGTGTATATATATGCCCTTTCTGCAAGATATATGAACCAGAAAAGTTCTTAGGTGAAGCACAAGAAAAGGAGCTGGCTAGATAACTAAGATCCATTACTTTGTTCTAATGAAAAGAAATACAGTATAATAGGCACAACACTTCAAATCAGGACCCTTGAATTCCAACCCTGACTCTACAAAAACTTGCTGTGAAACCTTGAGCAAATAACCTAGTCTATATGGGGGATAAATTTCCTCATCTGTAAAACAAGTTAACAAGCTCAGTATGGCCTATAAGGAAGCAGCTAGATGGCACAATAGATAGGATGCTGGGCCTGGAATCAAGAAGATCCAGTTCAAATCAGAACTCAAGACACTTACTAAATCACTGAGCCTCTGTGTGCCTCAGTTTCCTCAACAATAAGTGGAGATAATCTGGGGAAGGAAATGACAAACCACTTTTGATATCTTTGCCAAGAATACTCCAAATGGGGTCAAAGAGTCAGACATGACTGAAAAATAAATGAACCAAAAAAAGGGGATAATAATATATCTCACATGATTATTTTGAGGAGCAAATGATTTTTGTAATTCACTTAATCTATGCATGTAGTCGGTATTAAATAATTGTTTATTCAGTGCCTCCTCTCCCAAGCCTTTAAAAAACAAAAAGCATAGATTAATATAACTTGCACAGAAAAAGTGCTTAATAAATGTTTACTGGTTTGGATTGGATTACTTAAAGAATAATAGTAAAAGGGACTACAAAAGCACTCAGACAAATGTTGAGTACCATTCAAATATCAGATATTAATATGCAATATCTCCTAAAAATAGCAGAATGGTAATACTCAGGAGATGGAAAATTTAAAAATATATTATGTTTGGAATAATTATACTCTACTTCAGAAGGAAGGATACTCTAACATAAATTTGAATTTTTTGTTTGTTAATCCAGAGCCCCAAAGTTCTTAATTTTGAATAAGAGGTCATAATAGCTTGGCCATGGCCTCTCTTTATCAGATCCCAAATTCTAACAATATTCATTCCACACCACAGAGCCCAAAGTTCACTTCATTCCATTACAACATAACATGTCTACAAAACAATATATACAAGGGCCTGAGAAAACTAGACTAACAAAATGACCTTAAGGTATACACGTGTGGTTTTCTTATGAATATCTTTATACTTTATAGCAGAAGTTCTTAACCTGAGATTTGTGAAATAGGTTTTTAAATTAAAATTCTGATAACCGTATTTCCATAGAATTGATTTCTTCGTAATCCTGTGAATTTTATTTTATAAACTTACAAACACTCCACAAAAGGATCCAAAGTTTCATTAGACTATCCAAAGGGGGCCTGATACAGAAAGGTTAAAAGTCTCTCATTTATTTCTAGGTGATCATTAACAATCTGGCCACAGGCTGATAGAAATGGTATCAGAGCAAACGATAACTCTTTTCTCTTCACAAATACATAGACATGAGCTGCTGTCCCTTTCTTTTTTTACCTTCCAGGAACACAAAAAAACTATTTTAAAAAACATTTTTCAATTGCCTTACACAAACATAGATAAGAAAATTCTCCAGTAGTAATCCAGGTTAGTTTCCTGAGAGTAATCATTACACAGGGCAAAAAAGTAAACACTTGGCTATTCACTTAAATGAATTCTTTTTCATCTTATTTTCTGCCTTGCATTATTATCCCTATTACCCTGCTTTCCTGTTTCATATATCCAAATCCAATCCCAGAAACTCATATTAGGGTTCCACAGTACTATTTGGCTGGCATTTACCCAACTAACAAATTGGCAGGTGACAATGAAAGCTTTCGTAACGACTTCTATGTTTATGTTTAGTAGTTTGGCTTTGGGCAATAATTTGCGGGCAGAAATACCAGATCAGGTTCTAACATTTAATTATGTCATTTTTTCTGTCCTCTTTCACTATAAATCTCCACTTAAATTTCTCTTTTTAATTTAAATTATTGAACACTATAGTGTCTTTTGCCACCAGTTTCAGAAGCTTCTACTTAACAAATTACATTCTTAAGACATTCTGTGGGGCCTCTTATTGTATTCCAATATCAGATTCATGACTTGCCACCCTTCAAAAAATTTGTAATGAAGAAATGCTTCTGCAACCCAGCCTACCAATCAGATGATCTCCTGCTCTAGTAGGTTTTACTTTAATGGAATATGGATTTTCTTTGACTATAGAGAGAAAGTTGACGGGGTCGATTTTTGTTTCTGTAGTTGTTGGACTGGGCAAGGTTTTCCCTTTAAGTAATCAGAATAATTAAGGCAGGGGTATATGATCATATGCTCACAGAAGATCCATCATTTTTGAATTTGAAAATGAGGTCTAGAGTTCAATTGATTTGCTCAAGACTATCAGACAGTGAGTTGAGTTTCAAGTCTTGGTCCTTAGATTCCAAATCCATTGTTTTTTCCACTGCAACATGAGATCCTCAATGTCACATAAAATACTTCAAGTATCCTTGACTTCACTGTGCATACCTATCACAACCCCTTTAGATGGTCACGGTTATGAAGACCAAACAATTCAAGACAAAACTCTCAATATATTTAAATTAGTTCTTGAATGAAAGACATACAGTCCATTATTAAGTCTCTTCTCAAAAGTCTTTTCAATCTGGTAAAGATGTCTGGAAAATGACTTTCCAAGGCCAAAGCCTTTAAAAGCCTAGGGTTATATAGGACTACCAAGTATTAGATTAGGGTTATTGCAGAGATTATATGGCCTAGAGATGAGATAAAGTGCAGTGGAGGACAGAGCATACATAATGGGCACTTTATAAGCTTGTTGACTTACTGAAACACCTAAAAATCACATCATCTGGAGAACTAAAATGATACTTTGAGGTTCTCAGCAAACAGAGACTCTTTCAGGGTTGTAAACTACATGTCATGATGTAGCCTCAGGGGATAGGCTACTGCCAAAGAAGGGTGTGCGTGTGACACATCAGCCACAAAAGCCCACAGTCTCCCCCACTGCATCAATGCAATTGTGCCAAGCTGTCAAATATAATTCATGGTAAAGCAATGAAACCCAGGTTCACAAACACCTTAATTACATAAAAAGACTGCTGAGCAAGCTTCTTGTTCTAAATTCCCTTCCATTCATCCCTCCTGGCCAAATACTCTGCTCAAGACTTTTAGAATGTAATTTGCAAGAGAGATACAAAGGGTGCCAGATGGGATTCCCAACAGAGACTTCTGAGTCAGATTTCTAAAGTGACTTTTAGCAAAAATGTTATTGATTTTAATTCCTCTGAGAATGCTCATTTCCTATTTTTTGCACTGGGACTCATATCAGCAGGATGACCAATTCACTACTTCTTTTTTGTTTTTTCCTAAGAACAATGGGGAAAGGGTTGAGATAAGCTAGGCAAAAATCAAAGCAGTAATTAGTATCTTTAATTATGGTCAATTATAACAAATTGATGGAATTAAATCAACTTCAGTTTCCTGATTAAGGCCAAAAGTAGACCATAGATTTTTGACATTCCAGTAATCAGTCTATTCCATGAAAACTTTCTCTTTAAAAAGGGCCCCCCCTTCATAAGCCAACCTTAATAGTTTGCCAATTTCCCTCCCTCCTTTAATAGCGGCACTTCTCTTATAAGGGACAGACCCGATGCCGAAGAAAACTTAGGAGAGTCACATTCTCAAAGAAAAAGAACTCAACATGCCATTCACAAACTTTGTACTGAAAGGGTTGGGGGATGGCGGTGGGAGCTGTTCTCTGTAGTTACTAATGTAAAGCCTTATCAAGGTGGGAGTGAAATACTGTCTTGTAGTACAAGCTACCAAGGCTGAACAACCAGACTGTGAGTCATAGAGTACTTACATCATTCTTCCTGAATTTTGCTTTCAAGCTCTTCATGTTTAGCCCATTCAGCCTTCCAAACCAAGAAGAGATTTTTCAACACCTAAGTAAAAGGAGAAAGGAAAAAGTAAGATTCCAAATAAACATCATCTGACTTTCTCTGAGTCAGACTCTCTTCTCTCCCTCTCTGTCTCTTTCCCATGCTTGGAAATTCTACTTTTATATTATCAGATGGCGCTAACTCTTATAGATCCTAAAATCTACCAAAATTTTAAAGATCGCTCGTTTCCCAAAGTCATGTATACATTAATTTAAGTAAAATTCTTTGCCTACAGTGCAGTTAGACTAACAATTAGAATTTATATAGTATTTTTAAGTAAAAAAAAAAATTTACATGTTATCTGATTTGATTATGACAACAGCCCTGTGAGGTAGGTTCTATTATCTCTATTTTTACAGATGAGGAAACTGAAGCTAAAAAATGACTAAAAAATGAAGCTAAAAGTGACTTGCTTAGCAACACACAGCTTAAATAAAGTTTAATAAATTAATAAATTCTTGTTGACTTACTGAAACACCTGATAATCGCATCATCTAGAGAATTCTAGATGGTCAGGGTTGTAATGACCAAACAATTCAAGACAAAACCCTCAATATATTTAAATCAGTTCTTAAATACAAGACATACGTCCAATGCTAAGTCTCTTCTCAAAAGTTTTTTCAACCTGATAATGACCTCTGGAAAATCTTGTCTGAGATATATCTGAGATAAGACTTGACTTTAGGTCATCCTGATTCCAGACCCACACTCTATGCCAACATCCACCTAGCTGCTTCCTGATCTAAGGCACAATGCTACCTAAAAGTATGACTTTTGAGAGATCTCCATGGACAACACATTCACAGATCAACATGTGCAAAGCTTCAGTGAATCTTAAGGTCAGACTCTAACCTAGTAAATAGATTTACCTGTTTTCTAAAAGAGAAACAAGAAAAAGTATTATGTTATTATGTTAACACACAAAAATTGGAAATAAAATTTCAAGAACAGTGTCTGCAAATTATTATTCCCATTCATATAATTAGTTACCTCCTTCAGATTCTTAATGCTAGAATTAAGCTGTTTACTTTAAAGGAGTAAAGAACAGTATTCTGTCCTAATCTGATCCTGTTGGAATTCTTAGTCTTTTTAAGTCTTTTACTATATACTACAATTAGGAGGGAGGAAAAAGTAATATATAATGAATGAACAAAGTAAGTAGCACATTTCACCTCAAACTCCCTCCCCAGGTCCAACTGTGCCATACTGTTTTCAAGTAAAATCAACAAGTATTTTATTAATCACTCACTATGAATCAAATAAGCACTAGACTAAAGGGGAAACAAAACAAAACAAAACAAAATGCTCCAGTCAAAGGACAGGAAGAAAACAACTAGGTTTAAACAGGATGTATACAGGACAAATTGAAAGTAATCTCAAAAGGAAGATAGTAGGAGTAAGGAGGGCTGGGAAAACATTCTTGTAGAAGGTGGAATTTTAAAGAGGAATTGAAGGAAGCTAGGAAAGCCCGGTGATAAAGATGAGGAGGAAGAAAATTCCACACATGGGAAAATAGCCTGCGAAAATGCCCAGAGTCAACAGCATAATGTTTGAGGAACAGCTGGAAAGGCAGTATGAGTGAACTGCAGAGTGCATGAAGGGGAGTAAGGTCTAAGAAGTCAGGTTATGAAGGACTTTTAAAAACAAATAGAATTTTGTATTTGAAACTGGAAATACTAAGGAACCCTTGAGGTCTCCTGGATGGACATGTTGACATGATCAGACTTGTATTTTAGGAAGATCAACTTGAAATGTGACTGAAAATGAAATGGAAAGAGGAAAGGATTGAAGAAGGGAGAGAATTCAACTGGATATTTCAACAGTTCAGATATGAGGAAATAAGGACTCACCAGAGTGGTGGAAGGTTTCAAGGAGAGAAGAGTGCTAATTCAAAAGTTGTGGCTAATATAGAAATGACAGGACCTGGCAGCTAATTGGATATATGAGAAAGGGTAAGAGAAAGTATAAGTCAAGAATGACATCTAATTTTGGAGCTCATTCAAAAGATATGGCAAACTCTCAATTCATTTCCTAACAGAACTATAAAAGTTTGAATGGTGATAAATTAATTGCAATACAAAGTTACTTGGAGAGTATACAAGTTTTTCTAAATAGGAAAAATCTATTTAAAAGTAATTATTAATAAGTAATAATTAAATAATTAATGATGGAATTAATTATTCCAATAGTGGAATTATAATGATACAAGTGGAATAATAATAAATGGAAATAGACAAGGTTCAACATTCAGCATTCACCACTCTAGAGGGAGAAGACAAGGATTCAAGTGGAGCTTTTGGTACTTTCTGCCTGTGTCACACAAGCAGCAAACTGTTTTCACCTCTCTGAGCCTCAGTTTGCTCCTCTGTGAAATAAGGGAATTAAACTCAATAACTCTCACATTTTCCTCCAGCTCGATATCTTTGCTCCTAGGATTCCAGTTCAGAATTGATATCAATGAAATGTTTACTCTGGCTAATAAGTGACTACTTTAAATTGACTTTTAAGGTCAAAGTAAAGTCTTCTTTCCACCACCCACAAACCTGAGCAATGATGATCTGGGATATAGAAGTGATTAAGCTGCTTTAGAGCTGTGATCCCAGTGGGGAAGTCAAAAGATGATCCCCGCATTAGAACTTAATTTCATTATATACCCTGTGTTTTCATTATAGCAAGCACCTTCCTTATTATAAGATCTTCATTTAACAAATAATATGGAGGGGAAGAAACAAGCATTTGGGAGGCAAAACCAATATGTCAAGTGTTAGAAAAGCAGTGAGTATGACGAGTTCTCTTCCACAAATTTTTTTTCAAAAGAGATCAAGAAAATGCACTAACCCAAATCCTGAAATTCACTGTGAATCTTTTGTCTAGTCTTATTCAGCTTAAAAGAGAAAGAAAAGAGTCTATGGATAGCAGGGACAGGATTAGACCAGCAGCAGGGTCAGACCTGGACATTTCAATGTCCAGAAGAGGCTGTGCACTAGAGCAAGAAGAGGTCCTCATCCGTACTAAGACACTGCCATGGAGACTGATGTAAACTGGCAGCTTTGTGAAGAACTATCCCATTTCTGGTGACAGATCCAAGGCAGATGGATAAAAGGATCTAAGCAGGGAGGCTGTGGGCTGCATAGAGAAGGAGAAAGTTCAAAAGCCAAAAGCAGCAGTGGTGTGGGGCTCAGACACTGCCTAGGCTCAGAGCAGAAGCTTGCTTCCAGCATCTAGTTCAGTCTGCTAATGAATAACCAGGGCAAGAACACAAGACCAAAGAGGAGCTCTGAAACAACAGAGCTTTGCAGTCGGCTATAAGGGCTGAATCCAGCATCTACTTTTGCACAGACCCAAAACCAGGTCCTGGAACTTAAGTGAGTTCAAATCAGGGGGACAACAATCAGATTTTGCCCTAGATCAGACTTCTTTGGGGGGCACGAAAAGGTTCCCAGTCTGTCTCAGATCCTAGAATAATATGACACTTAATATCCCAAGAAAGCAGCAGCACAACTAAGCTAGATCTTCCCATCAGAAGAGTGGCAAAGCCCAGTCCTAACATTTAGTTCAAAGTCAGGAAGTAGGTTGGAAGAATGAGCAGATAATAACTTATTCTAGTGGTGAGACACTCAAGACACAAAGAAGAAAAATATGACTCCAGAATAGCTATAGGTGAAAAACAAAGCCTGAACAGAAATTCAATTAAAAATATTAGAAGAGCAGAAGCAAGAGTTAAAAGACATTTTAAAATGTTTTCTATAAATGGAATGAATATTTGATGAAAAAATTTGAAAAATAAATGAATTATGGAAGAAAGAATTGTAATGGGTAATGATCTGGCATAAGAGACAGAAAAACCTTGCCAAGCAATAAACTCCTTGAAAATTAGAATGGACCGAATAAAAGCTAACTTCCATGAAGCAACAAGAAATATTTTTTAAAAGAGTCAAAAGGCTGAAAAAATTTTTTCATAGAATAAACAGTTAACCTGGAAAACAGATCCCCCCAAAAAAGTCCTGACAACATAGGTCAAGAAGTCTTAAAAAAAAAAAAAAAACTATCTAAAGCCATTAGGACCAGAGGACAAAGTAGAAATAAAGAACCTAATGGTCATCTCCTAAAAGAAACTTCAAAATGAATACTTCAAGGAACATTACAGCCAAAATCCAGAGTTTGCAGATCAGAAAAAAATACTGTAAGCAGTCATAAATAATTTAAGTACTGAAGAGCCACAGTCAGGACCCATATGGGTTACCAGTCACTACTTTAAAGGAATGAAGATTGTACCTTCAGTACTCTACAATGTTTTCAATAGGCTGTGAAATGTCTTACTTCCCAAGATCCTGTCTTGCCACTCTACCAGTAAGAAAGAGGGAATAGAATATTCTAAAGCACCAATTTTTGTATTCTATTTAAAAAAAAAAACACAACTTTTAGGAATACTGCATGAGAGTTTGTTGCTTTCTAGCAAGTAAAATAAAACTCCATTATTTCCTGTTGTGTTTAAAAAAAAAAAAAAAGCATCCACTATGTGCCAAAAACTGTTAAGTACTTAATTATTATTACATCATTTGAGCCTCATGACAACTCTGGGAGGTAAGTGCTTTTGTTATTCTCGTTTTACAAATGAGGAAACTGAGGCAAGACAGATTTTAGGGTCATACATCTTAGTAAATGTCTGAGGTCAAAACTGAAGTCAAATCTTCCTGATTCCAGGCTAAGCCCTCTATCTACTATGCCACAGAGCTGCTTTTTCGTAGATAAAATCTTCCTTTATCATCTCAAACAATTTAAAGGTATTAATCCTCTAAGTACTTTATTCCTTCCATTCCCTGGAATCCCTTTCTATCCACTGATAGGTATCATTTATATTTGGGGATAAGATACACATCTGTGCTTTCATTGATGAACATTCTTATCTTAAATTCAAGGTATAGAAAGAGACTAGACCTGCAAAATCACTAACATAGGGGCTCTCAAAGAGAAAATGCCCATTACCAGTGCAGGACAACACTGTTAATTCTCAAAAGAAGTCTCAAGTACTGAAGCTAATTGACCTTTCCAGAATGACACAATCAGTGCCAAGCAAAGGCTTCAACTCCAGTCTTCCTGACTCTTGGGTCAGTTCTCTGGCCAGTGCAGCAAACACAGGTGCAGGTGAGAACACTCTCACCCTAAAACACACATTTTTCATATATCTCCCACCCTCATCTTTAGGTGCTGGCAAAGAATGATGAGAATAATCTGCCTATTTCAGGGAACAAGTTCAAGCTGAGCTACTTTACAGGATGGTCATTTTCTACACTCATGCAGATAACATTAAGGTATATGGAAGAACAGAAGGAAGAAGACATCTATAACTTTATTATATTTTAACCTTTTCCCTGAGCTAATATGTAGAAAGCTTCCTTATGTTAAATTTCATCTTTTCCCCATGGGCACCCTCTAGTCAAAGAACATGCCCAAAGGGGACTGCCAAAATTCAAGCAATTGAAATTGGGGTAGGAAGAAAAAGAAGGTAAGTTTGAAATAAACAACCAGTTTGTAATTGTTTCCTGAATAACCAAGAGTTAGGGTTACCTTCTTAATGGCCCTAGTTATAACTGTAATTTATCACCTAAATCCTCATAATCTTATTGGAAAAAAATCAAACATAATGTGAACATACTTTTCCATTGTGAAAGCACACTCTATATGTAAGGCAAATTTATCACTGCCATCATCATCATCATCATCATTTCTTATGCCATTTTGGGGGGTTTGATAGCTTGGGGAAAGTTATGCCTGTTGGGTTTTAGTTGATTGAGAATTGGCACTATTCTGAAAATGGGATTAGAGCGGACAAATTCTTATCTTAATGTGATATGTAAATATCAGTGATTCCAAAAAGTTCTCAAGGGAATTAAGTTAATGTAGTCAGACAGATGATTACCCTTAATGGCAAGATGAGTATCACTCTGGAACACAGTGGTTCACCTCACCTTTTAAAACATAACTTCTTGGTCATTCCATATTTTAAATTTCAAGATAATAAATACAGAGCTCTTGTACAAGTAGATGACTTAGAAGAGACTTAAGATTTTTAGCTTTCTAAATCAAGAAATGGTTTGAGGAATTTTTTTGTAAGTTTGGAATTCCATTTGGTATTTAGTAGATCAAAATGCCCCAAGATACATCCTTTATAAAATGCCTCACAATAAGACATTAATGATTAATCTGACTGCCAATAAAATGAAAAGCAGGTTTCCCAGGATCCCTGGTCTAGTCTTTCCCCTCTCTCCTACAACCCTCTCCAGCCTCCTGTGTACTGTCCCCAACCCTTCCCTTTTTTTCCTGTACACATAAAAAGCTGAACCCCTAGGGACTATGATAACTACTTGAACTAATTTCTTGATGATTAACTAGGATCCTTCACCAAACTTGTGATTCTGAAACCCAGGCACTGTCCAAAGACTATATTTCATCCCCAAGTCCCCACTCACTAAATTCCTTTATTCCTCCCCCAAAGCAACATTCCCCAACACTCTACTTTTCCACTTTGTTCTGCCTGATCTACAGGTAACAAATTTATTTTCATATTAAACCATTTCCTTTCTCGTTCCCTTCATCTTTTTGCCTCAATCAATTAAGAAGATGAAGGAAATGAGAAAGGAAATGGTTTAATATGATTCCAATGACTAAGATACTGAGGAGAGGGAAAAGGAGGGGAGGGAAGAAGAGAAGGAGAGAGAAAGAAAAAAAGAAAAAAAAATCCTCCAGTGACTTATATTAGGATTAAAGGATCAAGGAAAATCATTGCTCCATAGCTAATGCTCCCATTATATTTCATCAGTAATTAGTTAAGGCCTCCTCAGCTACATCAAAATATTAATGTACATAAGACCTTTAGGGAATTAAGTTTACAGAGGTTAAAAAAAAAAAAAGTACTGGTGCTAACATCCATGGGCCCAAATGGAGGAAAAGACCACAGATTTACTATAATCTCCCTATTATTCCTCAACTGTCCTACATTCACCAAACAATAATCTCTGCAGTAGAGATAAGGGTTTTGTTTTTTTTTAAGATATATAAAAGGGGCAGTGAGGTGGGGCAGTGGGTCAACTCTGGAGTCAAGAAGACCTGAATTCAAATGGACTTCAGACATCTGGCAATATTTGTGTAACCCTGGGCAAGTCACTAATGGTCCCTGGAACAAATTCCTACTTGGATATCACTGAATTAAAAAAATTTGTCCTAGAAAGTCACCTGATTATCTACCTGAATAACTGCCTGATTCTCTGCTTCCCTGGTTGAAGACTCACCTTGCCTGAGTTATTTCATTCTCTTTGTAATATAGAGAAGGCTTCTTAATTTTTTTCCACTCATAATCCCTTTTTTGCCCAAGAAATTTTTACTCAACTCCAGACATATAGATATATAAAATAAGTATACAAATCAAATATTTACTGATAATAAATCATAAAGAAATTTATTTTAAAACAATTCTTTGGCATACATGTAATTTTACCATTAAAGATGAAATTACATACCAATAAGATGGATGTGCTGTTTATTTTTTATATAAAGAATTAAATCTTGGCAGAATATTAGATTCTTTTTACTGATGCCAAATTTTTTTGTGATTCATTCAGTTCTGTGATCCCAAGAAGCTTTGATATAGAAGACTCAGAAGAAAAAACTAAAGTTAACTTACCTAAAGTTTATATCATTTATTGCAGCTCTGCACTTAAGAGAAACTGTGAAAATTGTTACTGAATCAACAAATGGACAAATACTCGAGGCTACAGTATATTCAAGATTCGGTGATGGGAGCCAACTAAACAAAAATACTGGTTGGCCCTGCTCCCCAAGGAGCTAACCATCTAGTTGTAGAGTTAAAAAGTGGCACTTAATTCAAAACCAAGAAAAGGAGTTTATCTGCTTACCTCCCCATTGTAGAATCCTTTACTTCCTCCAAAGTTAAGTTCAATTACTATTTTCTGCCTGAAACCTTTCCTAATCTCCCTGGACTTCTGCTATTCCCCCTTCCCGAATTACATTGTATTTCTTTTACATGTATTTTTATGTACACATTTGGTCTTCCATAGAATATAAATTCCTTGAGAATAAGAACAATTTAATTCTTGTCTTTGTTATCTCCAGCACCTCACAAAAAGCATATGATAAAAATTAATAAAAGTTTATTGAAAGCTTGTCCTTGAGGAAGAATCACCTCCCTTGTCTTTGCAGAAGGGAGAGAAGGTAGAGTACTGGCTGTGGAATACTGCTCATATTGTCAGACTCTTGTCAATGTCTTTTAGAATTTTTTATTTCTTGTATTTATTTACTGATAACAAATCATAATTTCACAACCCACCCCCATTCAGTTACATGACCTCACAGTTTAGGAAGCTTTGGAAGAGGTAACCTGCTGGAGGTTAAGGTATACTAGGACGCTTGAGACTGGGGGATTTGATACTAGTTTTTTTTTTTTTTTTTTGCCACTTAGTGACAATCATAAATTTCTTTATAGTTAGAAAAAACTTGATGCGTTTTTTCTCACTTAATTCTTACTATCCATTTTGTTAAATATAGGAATTATTTTTCTCATGAAGCTTTGAAAGGTTCAAATCATTTGCCCAAAGTCACCATTACCAACCCTGCTTTCTCAAATTAAAGTTTGATACTTTCTCCATTAGACCACACTGCTCCCAAAACGTTCAGTAAATTGAATCTCACTACTCTTATTTAATTGAATGCTACTTTTTAAATAAAGGGGTTTAGACTGTATGATCTCCTGGAAGTTCCAAAATTTGGGCTTTTGCAGGGTTCATCTAAGGACTGGAAGCTCAAGAACGGTATCATGGAAGAGTGGGCCCAAGTAAGATTAGGATTGAACTCTGAGAAGAGTGGGATAGGACTGAAAGTAAGGGATACCTGTGTGACCCTATGTGGCCATCTGTCTTAGCTCTTTTCCAGATCTCACATAACCCTCTGGTTTTAGTCACAAGAGGAATCTGACATGAGTTTGTAAACAGGTCAGGGACCAATTATAGAAAGGGAAATATCTCTTTATAGAAAGGACAGCAAGAATATTAGGTTTTATGTCCTGGGATGATACCATTTAGAAATGTCTCACAAATGTTAATGAATAATTTTCTTACAATGTAGATAGGTTGCATTAATAACCTGTAAGGTCCTGGTAAAACTTATTAGCAAGAAGTGATGTGTGTTCATAGGTACTAGGTGGTTCAAGGGATAGAGCATCAGGCAGGAGTCAGGAAGATTCATCTTCCTGAATATAAATTTGGCCTCAGATACTTCCTAGCTGTGTGATCCAAGGCAAGTCATTTAACCCTGCTTGCCTCAGTTTCTTCATCGGCACATGATTCCTGTATCTGTCAAAAAAGTCCCAAATAGGGATCACAAAGAGTCAGGCAGGATTGAAAAATGACTGAACATACCCACTGGGGGATGCTCAAGCGAAACTGCTTCACTCTCACAGCTGATACTATATCTCTTGGTCAGCAACTTAGATCAATCTCTCATAGGAAATTCCATACATACAACTTAAAGTTGCTTTAGGCCAAAGGTTGAGATATAGGGAACATGCTTTAGTCCTTTGAGATGTAAATCCCCAAGAGAAGAAATTTTGTTTTCCTGTGGCTGCCTGTAGAAAGTATTCTAGAAGACAGGCAGCTGGTCTCAAGTCAGAAATCAAACCCCCAGTTTAACATCTATTGGTTATGTGACTTATTTCCCAAGGCAATTAATTCCCTATGTAAGTTTAAGTGGCAAGTACTGATCTGCTTGGATGGAGTGAGTTCTACATGCCAATGAAATCATGGGTTCAATTTTAAAAATTTAACAAAATGATATCAATGGACTCGTCTCTAGATAAGCACAGAAAGAAAAAGGCTACATCTTTGGGACTCAACACAGAACTTCTGCTATAATAGGCAATTAGTAAAATGTTTATGGTGAAGAGCAAGTTAATTTTTAAAAGAATTCCATTTTGATAATCTCCTATCTAGCAAAGCACCTCAATTTAAACAGCTGCAAACAAATGACTACAGTCTGTAAATCAAGTGTCCCAGAGATGCTGCATAAAAATATTAATAATGATCTAGTTTCATTTTTCTGAGAACATTAATAATTCCTATTTATTATCTTCCTTCACCTTTAAAAGAATAAACACTGCCCCCAGGTTAGACACCAATAAGCCAAGATCAGAGGCCCTAACAAGGAAGTCTGGCTATCCTTCAAGTAGCAAGACTCAGTGCCAACCTAGTCTGCTATTCATAAACTCCAGGGACTCTAGTAAGCAAGACCCTGGAGGTAATTTCATGTCCTGGATCCTTCCACTTCAGTAGTCACTGGATTTGCCAAAGCCAGCTGCCTTATTCTGTTTCATCAACTAAAAATAGAAAGCCCTCCAGTATCAAGAAACTAAATGTAATCATAGTATTTTTCTAAAATCTTTCAACATCCTCTTCAATATCATTCAATTCGAGCAAACATTTATTACTGGCCTAAAGAACATGTACACATTCACAAAAAAGAGAAAGTCCCTGCCCCCCGGGGCTTAAAGGATACTCAAGAACACAGATAAGTCAAACAAGATTATCTGAGGAGACAGAAAGTACAAACATCTGCCAAGGGGATGGGTGGGATGGAGAAAGGCATCACCTGTTTTAACCTTCAAGGTTTCATCTAGAAGAAAGAAGGCTTTTGCAGAAGTAAATCAGGGCTACATTCTAGGTATGAGGCACAGCAAATACAAAGGTATGGAGCCAGAATGGGCAGCTAGGTGATTTTGAGTATACAGCACTGGGCTTGGAATCTGATATACTCATTTTCATGAGTTCAAATCCAGCCTCAAACATTTACTAGTTTTGTTAGACTGAGCAAGTCACATAACCCTGCATGTCTCAGTTTTCCCATCTGTAAAATATCCTGGAGAAGGAAATGTCAAATCATTCCAGGATCAATGCCAAGAAAATCCCAAATGAAGAAAGTCACAGACAGTGAAACACAACTAAAAAAAATATTTTTAACAAGGAACCAGAAATAGCAGGTAGAATGTCGTGTGTGAGGGACAGCTTATTCAGTCTGATTTGAAATGTAATGTAAAAGTAAATAAAAGGAAATCAGATTGGAAAGGTATGTTGGAGCTAGGCTATAGAAATGCTAAACTAATTATTTTCTATTTTACCATAGATGTAAAAGGAGCCCATAAATGTTTACACCAACACTATTACAATATGTTTCTTACCAATATGATAAAAATGACATACTAGTAAGATTCAATTCCAGGTATAATGCTTCATCAATCAAATTGCCACAGGGATACATTACAAAACTAGACAAAATAATTTAACAAAATTTATCTGAAGAAACATAAAATCTAAAATATCATGGGAAATCACATAAAAAGGTAGCAATAAAGGAAGAAAAAGCATTATAACAACTAAAACTATAGTTTAAAGCAACAATCATCAAAACAGGTACTGGTTTAAAAAAAAAAAGAAAAGAAGAAAAATGGAATACACTAGAAAAGTAAATGACAGAAATAATAGAATTCCATAAATCAATCTTCAATAACCCCCAAACATAAATTTCTAGGAAAGAACTTCATTTTTAATAATAAAGAGAAAATTGGAAAGCAGTCTTGCAGAAATTAAGTCTAAAATCATACTTTATACCATAATAAGTACAAAATGGACATTTCAAAGATCATATTATCAAAAAATTAAGAAAAACATTATACATTCACTGATGTGGGGAAAGAGTGGCTTCTTAATGAAACACAAAGATATTACATAAAATAGAGGAAATAAATGATTACATAATCAAAAAACTTGTACATAAACAAAATTAGTACAACTAAGATAAAGGAAAGGTATCAAGTGGGGGAAAAAAAAAACCTTTTCATCAACTTTCTTGATAAGAGTCTGATTTCCAGCATATATAAAAATATATGTAGACAAACAGATAAAAGAAAATTTCAAAAATCACTTCCTGATAGACAAATAATTAAAAGATATGTATGAGGAAACATTTCTTAAAAGAATTGTGAACTATTTAAAATGATTAACAAATGTTCCAATTCGTGAATAAAAGAAATGCTAATAAAAACTCTTCAAATTTAATCTAACATTCAGCAAACTGGCAAAGATGACAAAAAATGAGAATGCTCCATTTTGGAGATGTAAGATGAGCATATTAATGTATTGTTGGTGAAGGTATAAATTAGTGCAGCCATTATGAAAAGCAATCTGAAATTATTCAAAGTGATTAAAGTATACAAAGTTTAAAAAATGAAACACACAAAGTACATGAACAAAATATTATGTTGTAAAAAACAATGAAAATCAATCAATAAACATGCATTAAGTGCATATTGTGTGCCAAGCCCTTTGCTAATGGCACAGTGAAACATGGAAAGACTTAAATGAAGTGATAGAAAGTGAACTTAGCTGAACTAAGAAAGCAATATAAAAAGTGATTATATCCTATAACGGGGGGGGGGGGGGATCAATCTGAACTGAGAAAGCTTAAACTCAAAGAAGTGATATGACAAGATACTTTTCCCCATTCCTCTCTAGAAGTGATGAATCGTGGATGTGGAATATTGCATGCATGGAACACTGGTGCATTCCACCAGACTTTTAAATATTTAATTTGTAGAACTTTTTGACAATTTGGAAAAGTTTAGGAGAAAGAATTCATTTTGGATATGTTTTAGTTTAAAGTTTAAGTTTAAAACAGGGGTTAGAAAGCCAAGAGAACATGGTTGGTAGCATAGTAATTTAATCAGAAATTAAGGCATAATTGAATTAGAGATTATAATTCTTTTTTTTAAATGAAAACTATTTCCCATACCCAGAGGAAAAAAAATCCCTATTATATTTCCTACAAATACAAAAATGTATACCTATTCATAAACAAGAAAGGCCATGAGATTTTTCCTGTACTACAACTTCCCCAAAATCTTCAATTACTTTTGCTGAAAGCCCATTTCTTGGATTTGCAACCCATCTAAAATTCAATAAAAATCAAAAGAATTTCAAAAGGAAGTCCACATATACAGTGTTGATTGTGGAAAACATCTTGAGAGATGCTATGTAATGTAAGTAGACACCATTTACAGTAATAGCTAATCCAGGCTTTTGTTCTAGAAAGATCCAAGTTGCCAGAAGTTGATTTGTAGTATGTTTCACCAGCAATCAATATGACTTTCTAACTGAGAAAAGCTTGGATGTTCTACTTTCTGGAATGCTGGAAATTTCATTTGTAACAATCACAATGGTATTGTTTGGAGGCAGCGAGATAGAAGTAATGATGTTAAATATAAAATCTGATGCCTTATGGGAAGAGAATTAGTTTAATCAACTAACTTGTTCTTCCTCTTAAGACTCTTTAGTTATCTTATATGTGAAAATATCCTAATTTCTACTCCAGATTAATGCTGGGTTGCATAAAACTCCCAATTATACAGAGGAGGGAAAAAAGCTGATCAGACAACCTTATACTTTGTCATGATAATGGTTCATCACCAAAAGACCAGTCACAAGTGCTATTTTTTTTTTGTCCCGACAACCCACAAAGACCTTTTTACTAAACAATGTTAGGGTTATGATCTGCATTAAAAGGTAAACTCACAGTCATAAAATCCCAGAAAATGTATGGTCACCCACCGAGAAAAGGGGAGAAACAAAGTAAGCAGGCTACAACATCTAACAAATATGGAATTTAAAAAGAAGATATGAAATAAATTATATCCCCAGGGAAATGTATGAGTGAAGATAGGGTACTCCCATATCTAGAATGAAGGATAAGAAAAACATTCTAGGGATAACAGGAGAAAGTGAGATAGACCTCTAGTGTGTCCCTAGTGGTGAATGGATAAAAGTCACATAGGCTGGGCTTGGTGATGTATCTTTGTGGGGACATCCGCAGCAATGAGATCACAACTCAACAAGCATTTGTTATTATTTACCTACTATGTGTCGGAATCGTGAGAGGCACTGGTATACAATGACAAAAAAAATGAAACAGCATCTGCTCTAATGTAGTTACATTATATTGGAAGAGACACATATGTATTAAGTGTGTACAGGATAAATACAAAACAAATATGTGGTAGTTTAATAAAAAGTAAATACAAAGGTGGGGGAAGGGGGCTTCTGGAAAGGTATCCTGTAGATTTGAGGTGCTTGGGTCTGTGAACTTGGCCAGGGGAAAAAAAACACTTTTGCTTCAACATACTTGTCTTCCTTTGAAAGCCTATGTATTTTATTTTATGCATTTAAAATCATTTTAAGAGAGATCCAGTCTGCCAAAACTGTCCAGGACACACAAAAAAGGTTAAGATGTAGAAGGTAGTGATTGATCTGCGTCTTGAAAGAAGTTAAGGATTTTGTGAGGTGGCAAAGGAATGTGTTCCAGGCTTTTGAAAAAGGAGATAAGAATGTTATGGCTGAGGAAGAGAAAGAAAGGCTTTGGCTGGGATGTCAGTATTAAAAATGTAATAATATATAAAGTTGGAAAAAGAGGTTAAGGCCAAGTTGTGAAGGGCTTTAAAAAAAAACATAGGAAGCCACAGGAGTTTATTGAGTAGGGGAAGAACATGATCAGAACTGTGCTTAAGGAGAATCACTTCAGTAATTATATGGAGGATGTTACTTCTGCATAGTATCTGAATGTTTTAGATGCTTTTATGTTATGTTATATATGTATATCTATATCTATCTATCTAGCTATAGCTATATCTATCTATATATATTTGTTTGTTTTATATGTTATTCCATCAAGGTAACACTTGGAAAGGATAGAAAAGGGATCAAAAGTCATTCCTCTGGACCTACAGGCCTCTTCCTAGGGCCAAGTAATTAAATTCATTATAGTCAAAGGGACAGTCCTAATATACATAATATACACTTTGAAATATCCAAATTAATCATGGAATCCAATGATTCAAATAATTCAAAAAAGATAATAGAGATAGATTCCCCTCAGGAATCATTCAAACTTCTTTCTAGTCAGTTTCCATCTATCCATATGTGTTCTATTCTTCCTAAGCCCATACTATCATGATTATTAAAAATATTATTTCCAACACTCCCAAATATGAAAAGTTCTAGTTATTTCTATTAGGAGAAGGAAGAGAAATGCTTTCCCATTTATTAACTCTCTTTTCTTGTTTTCTGCCAATCACAGTTTATTCATAATTGATTAGAGTTGAAACAGTTTAAAACTTCTTCATCTCTGACCTCAAATCTGAAAAACTTTTACAATGTTCAGCAGAAGGGTACTGACTGGAAGGATTACTGCTTACTCTTCCTATATACTGTTTGTCTATAGCAAGGAAGCTTTTTTGGTTGGGCTCCTTTTCCTCTATTCTCCATTAACCTAGCAGTCCATCCAGATGGCCTGAGATCAATTCTCTGGGCTGCCAGGAGTGGGAGGGGGAAAAGAGAAAAGGAGGAAAGAGGCTGTTCCAGCAGCTGAGGATGAGAGAAAGTAGGGAGTGCCTTAAGCAATGGGAGGAGAGAAGGCAGCCAGCAGGAAAGGGGAGGAGGGATAAGGGAGAACTCTACGGGAGGAGGGGAAGGGTTCCTGGGACCCAGCTGGAAGGAATGGACTGAAGGTCTCAGACATAATCCTCAAAGCAGTTAATCCTTAAATAACATAGAATATATTATGTATCCAGAGGCTGTCATTAACTCTAATTTATTCTAATGAATATATTCCCCAGAGTCTAAGACATCCCTAATTTGAGCACTATCCCTAATATGGAAGCCCTATTTTGTCAAAGGAGTGATTGCAAAAGTTCGAGTCTTGACTCTAGGAGGGTTTTCAGAAGTTCTAAGTCTGTTATCTGGGGGTCTAGAACCACTTGCCTGGGGAAAGCCAGACTTCAGTGTTACTAGATCTGATAACCAGTTACTGCCTAAGCATCCCATCCCTCAGAAATACCCAGTGTTTAAAACCTTCAGCAAAAAGTTACCTAACAAGATGCTCTGAACCGAAGTGGAAGAAGGGGGACTCACATAGGATCTGTAAAGCAAAGAAAATGAGCCCTCTCTAAATGCTTAAATACGGGATGCCCTTATAAATCTTATTGCAATTTTCAGCTCTTAAAGAATTAAAACTGCACTAAGGCTTTTGAGACATCCAGCATAAAGCTATGGATAACATACTCACATAAACAGAGATGAAATACTTAGGATACTTGCAAATTCTGAATATTGTTGTATGTATTTCATAATTTAGGGGCAGCTAAGCAGCTCAGTGGATAAAGAACACAGGCCTGGAGTTAGGAAGAACTGAGTTCAAATGTGATCTCAGACACTTACTAGTGTGATTCTGGACAAGTCATTTAACTTCTGTTTGCCTCAATCTACAGGAGAAGGAAATTACAAGCCAATCTAATATCTTTGTCAAGAAAACTACATGGACAATATTGGAGTGCTATGGCCCATGGGGTCATGAAGAGTTTGAAATAATAGAACAGTGCTTCATGATTTAAGTATACATAAATACAGGTAACAGTGTGATGGAGTTAAGAAAGCTAATGAGGTTCTAGATATTAAAGGCAAAGTTTGGTTTGAGGCTAAGGGACAAGATTTCAAACTACTGGAGTAACAAGAGAGAATTTAATCAAATACTTACTGAGTATTTCAGTACAGGACATTTTGTGTTGAATGATAAGGGTGATATAAAAAAGACATGGTCTCTTAAAAATTTAACTCAAAACACACTAGCAATAATGCACACGCATTGTGAATGTGCCTCTCATCCCCACCTATGATTTCATTGTGTCTGTAAATCAAAATAAAGGAAACTTCCTTAATCACTAGCAGATAGCCACCCAGTCTCTTATATCAAGAATTTTAGTGGATAGCTAAGGGGTTAAATGACTTGCCCAGGATCACATGATCAATATATGAAAAAGACAGGACCTGAATATTACAGGTTCTCCTGATACCTACAATAATAATAATACATATGTGTATGTGTGTATAAATGTGGGCTTTTAATAAAGTTTGTAGAATGCTTTCCCCACAAAAACCTTGAGAGGTAAGTAATTTAAGTATTTTAATGCTTATTTTATAAATGAGGAACTAGGCATTAAGTGACTGGCTGGTCATCCCAGTATCAAACCCAGGTTCCAGACTACAATGCTTCACTGCTTCCTCACAAGCACTACAGTGATACTAGCTCAGTAGCCAAAGTAATCATACAGGCAACAATACACATTATGGTTCCACAGAATTATCTATACAGAACTAGAAGGTGTTGCATATGCCAGAAGATTAATGATAAAATGTTAACTAAATGAGGTATGAAATACATATTTCATGAGATTAAGTTAACCAATGATTTATATTACTTTGCAAGGCTGACTATCTTTATCTACCCCACCTGCTCCTAGGCAGAGTATCTTACATACAGTAGACACTTAGTAAATGTTGGCTTATTTCAATTCTACATCAGGATTATCAAGGATATGATCTTTAAAAAAAAAAAGTCTATGCACCTCGCATATAAGGGTAGGATAGCAGAATTTCTGTTAAGGAAAAGTAATATCAGAAAATGAAGAAATCTTCTTGGCTGATACATTCCTCTTATGTCTACCAGGATGATCTCACAGTTAAAGTTATGTCTAAGTCAGAGTTCTCAAAGTGTGACCTGGAAACCAAGAGTTCCCCCTACCCCAAGACCCTTTCAGGGATCAAAAACTATTTTCATGATATGTATTAAAACATTTTAATTTCTAATATTATAAACATTAATAGGTATAATGCACATAAACAAAAGCTCTTTGAAGGAGGTACTCTAATTATTAAAAGGGTAAAGGAGTTCTTTACTGTTCTAATTGTTGCTGGATGGACAGAAAGATAAAGCATTAATTAAGATCTTATCACGTACTGTGCTAAGTGCTAAAGATACAAACACAAGGAAGAATCTTATCTTATAATGGGGAATGAAAAGGGGCACAGGTGTGGATGTGGATAAGGTAGGTGGCTGAGGTTATATACCAAAGCTGGAGAGGAAACTAAACATGAAATGAAGTGAGTATGGCTGGAAGCCCTTCCTGAAATGCAGGGTAAAAATAGGCAGTCACCAGTCAAGAGAATAAATTAAGCAAGAGAGATTCTTGAATAAACTGCAGATTTATTAGGTCAGTTTCAGATAGCTGGATCTGGACACCATAGACATGCTATACACTGCTGTCCTACCTTTACACAGGCTACTTCCCTGTGTCTGGAATGATAACACTCCTCTCTCACCCTTGAAATCCTCAGTTTTCAATTTCTCCTAGACTCAGCCTTTACTGATAAAACCCAGATTAGAACTATTCTTTCTATGCTATAGAAAAAACAAACAAACAAAGCAATCTATCTTTTATTTACAAATCTTTCTGTGGCATATATACATGTGTATGTTGTATTCCTAAAATAGAAATAAGTTCCTTAAAGTCAAGGACTACTTCTTTTGCTAACTTTGAAATCCCACAGATAGCTAAGTAAAGAATAGCTTTTTCATTAAAACAATGCTTTTTTACTTGATTGAAAATCTGTTCGGTTCTGCAAACATATATTGTATCTAGGATATACTGCAACATATCCAACATATAAAGGACTGCTTGCCATCTAGGGGAGGGGGTGGAGGGAGGGAGGGAAAAAAAAATCGGAACAGAAACGAGTGTCAATATAAAGTAATTATTAAATAAAAATTAAAAAAAAAAAGAAAATCTACATTTTAGCAATGCAACTAAAAAAGTCCCTCATGAGATACTTGGGGTAAATGCCCAGTATATGTAGATTCCACTTAGATGGAGGCTAAATGATAATATTAATACTCATACCTAATTTAATGCTATAGGTCTGAACCTGTAATTTCATTAATATCAAGAACTCTCAAGTTAAGGAGTCCCTCTACCAATGCAAGATGACACCTTCTCTACAACTTAAAGAGTTTTACATTACTTTGCAAGGCAGTCAAATTCAGAGATATAGATCTCTCAGGGCTGAACAATGATTTAAAAAGCCACAAATTAACATTATCTGTGTTATGTTGTATTTTTTATTTTAAAAAACAATTCCCAATCACATTTTAATCTGATTAAGGCCTGACTAAAGAGTTATTATATAGGCCACTAGCAGCCAGTTTACACTTCTGGTTTTAGAGAATTGCTTAAAGTAGTGATAAGTTAATTAGCTTAACTCAGTGATTACACAGACAGAAGGGTCTATCTGACTTAATGGCCAGTTTTCTATCCACTGTGAAATAATCCTAATAGTATTATTCAGACCCTGTTGAATGATTAAACCTAAAGAATAGTGACTAATGGATTAAGGATTTGAAGTCACAAAGCTGATAGGGATGGATGAGGCACTGGACAATAGAAACAGGATATAAAAACTTCTTCAGGCTATTATGGATATAAATTTAATAAGATGAAATTTAATAGAGTAAATGTGAATAATTACATTTGGCCAAATGTGGAAGCTATGGCTACCAAAGAAAAAACTGTCAGATTTGAAGGCCTGGAAACTCCAGGGGGCCTTATGACAGTGTGACATTAAGTATTCACAAAATCTAAGCTATAAACAAAACAGTATACAAAATGAAAGAGGGGATGGTCCTGCCACATTCTGGCTAGGTGTCGCCTTTATTATTATTATTTTTAGGGCAGGGTTTCTTAAACTTTTTCTACTCACAAATCCTTTTCACCTCAAGAAATTTTTGCATGACCCCCTCTTGAATCTGAGTCAAGGTATTTCTGGCAATGTTCATGCATGTGCAATACAAAGTGTGCATACTGCGTGTTTTGAATTAAGACTTCGGTGAAATCCCACAATACAACATAGGCCAAGTGTGGCCAGAAACACCTTGATTCATCACACATTTGAGTCTGAATTAATTTTGGTCACAGCATTCAAGAAATCTTTTACTGTTGACTAATTTTTGTGACCCCCCCCCACATTCCAATACATGACGCCACATGGGTTTGCAACCCACAGTTTAAGAATCTCTCACTTTCTTTAGGGAACCACATTTTAGAAAGGTCAATGATACACATCCAAAGGAACGCATCTAAAAGGAAGAGATTGGAACCTTGATGCCATAAGGCACCTGTCATTTTCCAAATGACAGAGGGTAGAGATCGGCAATGACCAAAATGATTTGATACTTTCAATTAATAACTCCTATATTAATACATCCACTTTAATTTAAATCAAAGTCAACCATAACAAGAACAGTAGTGACTTTTCTCCAACTCTCAGTGACATAAGCGCACTAATCCAGTATGCATAAATGAAGTTAAATTTAAGTTAGCCTGTGTTGAATCTTGAAACCAGCATGATCTACCACCATCAATCAGAATAGGCATATGACATAAATGAGAAATACTATGTTTCTTGTGGCATTTTGTATTGTAAGAGCATAGATTTATAGCTAGAAGGAACTCCCAAAGCCATCTAGCCCAAACTCTTCATTGTACAATGAGGTAACTGAGGCTTAGGAAGATGAAAGAACTGGTCCAATATCATGCGTAATGAACATTACAAATGTGATTTGAACCAAAGTTATCCTTCAATCCAAACTTGGTGCTTGTTCTACATGAATAGGAAGTGTATCCAATGTAATCTTATCTGTATAAAAGTTAGAGGTGCCAAAATTCTCTATTTCACAACATTATTCATTTTGGTTTAACATAATAAGCTGATCTTTTTTTTTTTAATTTGCAACTTTAAAAATAAAATAACAGGTACTGGTATAATCATGCAAAATTGTCAATAATTAAATTTAATTATCTTTTTTGCAGAGTTTTTACAAGCAAAAAATCAGCTTGTACAATATTTTTATCTTAAAATTTGTTACAAAATTATTAATTTTTAATTTTATTTACATAAAATATGAACTAAGAAAATTATTTAAAGAAATTATTTTATAAAAAAGGGGGGGCAAAAATTTAGATGAGGAAATTGATCTTACAGTTTCCAAATTTTATTAGACTTTGCATTAAGTTTGGAAACCAATGACCTAAGAAAATAGGTGAAAGGAAATGGAATGCTTAGCCTACAGAAAACAGGAATTGGAGGGCTATGATAGTAAATGGTTTTCAAATACAAAAAATATTTGTTAATTATATTTTATTTATTCTGTGAAAGAGGGATTACTTTTGTTTCCTCAAAACTACCAACAACTCAAATACCACAGAGACTTTGATTTAACATAAGGCTTAATAGGAATCCAAAAGCCAGAATGGGCTACCTCAGTAAGTAGAGAACTTTTCATTACTGGAGGTCTCCAGATTGGTTAGAGTTGAAATCCTGCATACTATCAGAAGACTCTGCCAATCTCCTTTAATGTCTGTGCCTTCTTTCTGTTGATAATCTTCAATTTATTTTGTCTATAGATTATTTGTAGATGGTTCTTTGCATGTAGTCTGCCCCATTAGACTGTTAGTTTCTTGAGAGAAGACTCTCTCAGGTCTTCTTTGAATCCCTAGCACTTTGCATGGTACCTAGTATACAGTAGATACTTAATACATGTCTATTGACTGACTGCAGGCAAAGGATGTCCATTCAGGTGCAGATTACAGTAGTAGGCATCTGATCCTTTTAAAATTAAAGGTTCTGCTCACAACCACCAATGTTAGTGATCACATGTCAATTTTTTAAAAGGAACATCAATTCACCAACAGTTACAGAAAACATTAAACAACAAGCGAAACTGCAGAAGGAGAAAGTAAGTTTGGGTGACTGGGTATGAAAATGTTGCCCCCAAATGAATGTCCTTCCCAGCTCTGACTCTTACAATTGTATGATTCTAATCTGTCCCACTTGGTAAAATTACCATTTTAATCCCGAAGCACACAGGTTTATGAAGAGGACAAAAATTCCATAAAACCCCTAGGATCAAACAACAGCTGCTCCACTTGAAGTACCTGATCTCAATTCACCTTTCCAACATCATTTTATGTTGCTCTTCTTCCCAAACTCCACACTCTAACCTAGCAAGTCCTTCTTGCTATTCTTCCCATATGTCATTCCATCTCTTGTTTGGGAGTCTTTGCAATGACTGCCTCCCGTTCCTGACTCACCTCATCTGCATCCCTCAGAATATTATTTCCTTTAAAACTCAGCTCAAGCAACACTTTCTATCCAAGAATTTCCCAATACACCTCCAACTACTGCATATTTATTTGGCATATTTGTATATGTATACATGTTGTTTCACCAGACCGAATTTAAGTTCCTTCAGAGCAGGTGATACTTACTTCCCCTTTGGGTAAGCCTGGAATCGGCTCTTCAGAAATGCTTGTCTGGGATCATTCCCCCATTCCAAAATTCACCATTACTATTTTAGACCATCACTATCTTCCTAGTTACTCTGGTTCAATTTCTCTCATTCTCTCAAATCTAGTCAGTTGCCAGTTCTCTCTCTTCTACAATCCTCATACATACCTCCTTTAGTTAAATGACTTGCCTGGGATTACATAATTAATATCTAAGGCCATATTTGAACTCAGATTCTTCTAGCTCCAGGGCTGGTGCTCCATCCACTGTGCCACCCAGCTACCCCTTCTTCTTTGCTCTGACCTTGCCATCACCTTGGTGCAATAGCCACCTTCCTCAAGTCTCTACTTCAATCCATCATCCATTCAGCTGTCAAACTGATTTTTCTAAAGTCTGTATCTCCTCTTCCTGCCTCACTCATTCAATCAAATGCAATGGTTTCACATTGCCTCAATATGAATCAAATACAAAATCCTCTGGATTTTAAAGCCTTACACAACTTAGCTCCTCCCTATATTTCCAGTCTTATGCCACTTTATTTTCCAAAACTACACCATGCAATCCATTATCTCTGCCACCCTTGCTATTTATTAGATAAAACATTTCTTTTTTTTAAAATAGCACTTTTAGTTTGTAGAGTGGTTGCTTTTTGTTTTGTTTTGTTTTAAGCTTTTTTTGGACCTGTTTTGTTCTGTGAATTTTCACTTCTAGATCCTCTGCCCTCCTCATCTTTACCTTCTGGTTTCACTTAAGTCTGAACTCAAGTGCCATCTTCCAGAAGCCTTTCTCTCAGGGCTTCTTAATCTTCCTGCCTTCCCTTTGAAATTATCTCCAACTTGCACCTGTAGATCTAATTTGTACATGGTTGTTTGCATATTATCTCCACTTTTAAAGTATAAAATCCTCAAGAGCAAGGGCTGTATTTTACCTTTCTTTCCCCCTGCAGAATTTTGCCAAGTGTCTGGCACATAAAGCTTGTTGATTTGACTTGATTTTTTTCAATTCAAATAAATACTTTTTAATGATCTACTATGTGTTCTAGAGACATAAAGACACTCTCCCACCTCCCAAAAGGAGAGGACAGAGAGAGAACAACTCTTGTCTTCAAAGAGTTTATCTTCTACTGGCAAGATATCCTAGCTATTAAGTACATCTTACACTCAGTAAGCACCTGTTGACTGACAGAATGCCACAGGAAACAAAGCTAATGTGGGCACTAAGAAATACTGAAGTAAAGGATAAGAACTGGGCAGTTCTTGAACACATCTGCCATAATCACCAAGACAATTCTATCCCCACAAGATGAATTATCCTAATGTTCTTGGCAAAGGCCCATTTGCCAGTTTCACTTACAGTGTGAAAATAAAAAGCTATCTTTTTCATAATTAACACTGCAACCAATGTTAAAGGGAAAAGGGGGAGAAAAACCTTTTTTAGCAATGCCAAACAATGAGGCATAAGTGGAAAAGAATCAAGGATATGTACATATCCTCATTTTTGGGGGGAGGAGAAGGTTCCAAAAACACTTAAGGCCCATCAATCTGTCACCAAATTCTGGCAACGACATCAGTTTGGATAAAATCTTAATTCTGTTTCTTTTACTAGAGTAGATGTAAATATGGGCTTCCAAAATAATAGGAGTCAAAACACCCTTTGTTACAAAGGGTCTGCACTTAAAATAATCAGGAAAAAGTTGACTACTTAAGATATGGTATAAGCAAATGGTTAATGCCCAAACAAGAAACAATAGGAAATCTCTGTGTTTTTATTTTATTTTAAAGTACTATTTTAGAGAAACTAAGTTTCTTTCCTGTCTACCTCAGTTTCCTCAATTGTAAAATGGGGGTAATAATAAAATCCTCCCAGAATTGATGTGAGGGTCAAATGAGATAATATTTTTAAAGCATTTAGCACAGTGCTTGGAATATAATAAATACTTAGCACATACCTATTCCCTTCTCTTCCCTTCCCCTTTGTATATGGAGGAGAAAAAGAAAATAACTAGAATCACAAGATAGAAACTCTAAACTTTTATAGAAGGGTTTAAGAAAGGACAAATTTGCCTGGAGCAGTTAGTCAGTACCAAAACTCTCAGGACATGTCAAAAGAAAAGGTACAGATTATGGCTGACAATGAACATTCCTTCTAAAAATTCTTAGAAAAGGAAGTTCTGTGAAAAAGAACAATAGTATTAACCTTTTCTTTTAACAGAAAAAATAAAATACTAAGAAAATTTTAGTTAATCAATTCATATCCCTAATAATAATAAATCCAAATAAAATTCAATATAAGATACTTTTGGGGGGTTCTCATGCTGCACAGAGGTCCTGGGTAAACCTTTATGGATGAGACATTTTGGTAAAAAAATTTTTATATGTTTTAAAGATAAGGCTTCCAATGCCTTTTGGTTTCCTAATGCTTCACTATGAAACCAAGGCTGAGAAAGAAATCCATTTCTACACCCATTTTAATATCCAAAATATCCATCATCCCCAGGAATCTTACTCCTTGTCCAATGTAAGCTTTTGACTTGTTTTACTTCATAAAATAAGACTGTTCATCTGAATAGTTTGTGATCATTAGAGCAAAACAGATTTTCAAAGCAATTTCTGTGTCAGAAAAAGTTAACTGAATGTTATCATCACCTGGATGACCAAGCATGGGATTTAAACATCTGAACATGTTGACAAAGCTTGGCAGATCATTACATATTTCTCCTCCAAAGAGTGTTCTACATGATAATGATGATAATTAATTCATTTATATAAAAATATGAATTAATTATCATCATTATCATGTAGAACACTCTTTGGAGGAGTGTTCCAAAATTATATAATATTTTGATTCTTAGAGCACTGTAAAACATTAATATAAATATTCTACTTTAATAGATGAAGAAACTAAAGTTCTCAAGGTTAAGTGACTTGCTTAAAGTCAAAACCCTAAGTATTAAGAGCGCAAACTGAAATTCTGATCTTTCCACTCCAAGCAGTGTGTTTTCCAAAAAAACCATCCTGTGCTTCATAGATCATATTTTGTCCCTTTCTCCTTTTTCTCTTAAAGGAAAAAGAAGTTCTGATATCACCAAGGATCTATGGGGTTTGATAAAATGTCCCAATATGGACAAAACTAGAGCTCCCATACCACTCTACCATGCCAAAGAACAGAAGTTATCAAGTATAGCTGGTGTCCTTAATTCATTAATTAGAGGAAGACAAGTACCCTAGTTGTGAAAAGTATACTGGCCTTCCCTACAATCCTACAGACACACACAAATAAATTTTACTGATGCTGATATTGAATGTGCATAGTTTTGTGTGTAGCAAGAGAACTCATCAAATGGCATTGTTTTGGAGAAGAGATGAAAGGGGAAAAGTTATCATTAGTTTCCTATCTTGCCTTCATAGATACATGTGTAGGCTTCCCCATTCTGATTTGAAGCTATAAAGACCTTCCAAGATTTGAAGAGTTAAGGATGCCTAGGATACATAGAGCTTATTGTTTCTTCTTGTACTACTTCTTAGCCAGCACTTTCTAGAGGTTGATTCTATTCTATATGCTGACCTGGCCCTGGAGTATTTAAACACTGATGTCCAGAATGAATCTATTGTTTTATTTCAAGCAACCCAGTATTTATAACAATAGCACTTAACTCGAAATCACTATTGATCAGGGAAATGCAAATTAAGACAACTCTGAGATACCACTACACACCTGTCAGATTGGCTAAGACGACAGAAAAAGATAATGATGAATGTTAATGTTGGAGGGGATGTGGGAAAACTGGGACAGTGATGCACTGTTGGTGGAACTGTGAATGGATCCAACCATTCTAAGGAGTAATTTAGAATATGCTCAAAAAGTTATCAATCTGTGCATCCCCTTTGATCCAGCAGTGTTTCTATGGGCTTATATCCCAAAGAGATACTAAAGAAGGGAAAGGGACCTGTATGTGCACAAATGTTTGTGGCAGATCTCTTTGTAGTGGCCAGAAACTGGAAACTGAGAGTATGCCCATCATTTGGAGAATGGCTGAATAAATTGTGATATATGAATATTATGGAATATTATTGTTCTGTAAGAAACGACCAACAGGATGATTTCAGAAAGGCCTGGAGAGATTTACATAAACTGATACTAAATGAAATGAGCAGAACCAGGAGATCATTGTACACAGCAAGACTACACGATGATCAATTCTGATGGACATGGCTCTCTTCAATAATGAGATGATGCAAACCAGTTCCAATTGTTCAGTGGTGAAGAGAATCAGCTACACCCAGAGAGAGAACTGTGGGAACTGAGTGTGGACCACAATAAAGCATTTTCACTCTTTTTGTTGTTGTTTACTTGCAATTTTTTTTTTTTGCTTCTCTTTTTCTTGTTCAGGACAATAATTGTATAAATATGTATACATATGCTGGATTCAACACATATTTCTACCATATTTAACATATATTGGACTACTTGCCATCCAGGGGAAGGCAAAGGGGAAGAGGAAAAAATTGGAACACAGGTTTTTGCAAGGGCTAATGTTGAAGAATTGTCTATGCATATATTTTGAAAAACAAAAAGCATAAAAAAGTATAAAAGAAAATAACAATATCAAAAATACAGTGCCATTCTTATTCAAATATAGGGATGGCAGTTACATTAAATGGTCAAGTTTTTTATTTTGTTTTTTTGCTGAGGCAATTAGGCTTAAGTGACTTGCCCAGAGCCACACAGCTAAGATGTGTTAAGTGTCTGAGGCCAGATTTGAACTCAGGTTTTCCTGACTTCAGGGCTGGTGTTGTATTCACTGCTCCACCTAGCTGCCCCAAATGGTCAAGTTCTGAATGCTGTGGATAAGTTCTTTTACTTAGGCAGTGTATTTTCCAGGGATGTTCATTCACATTGATAATGAAGTTGACACATGTTTTGCCAGAGCTAGCTCAGTGTTTGGGAAGCTCCAAATGAAACTGTAGGAGTGAGAGGTATTACACTCACTACTAAATTCAAAGTTTACAGAGCCTTTGTGCTAATCTCAGCACCATGTAAGGAAACTGAAATGCTTCCATTTGAATTGCCTTAGGAAAATTCTGAAGATCACCTGGCAGGATAAGAGACCAGACACTGAGGTGCTTTCTTGAACTAAACTGCCAAGTATTCCAACTCTACTGCAGAGCACACAACTACATTGGTCTGGCCACATTGTTGGAATGCCAAATGTACATTTGCCAAAAAATTATTTTATGGAGAACTCACACAGAGCAAATACACACAAGATGGTCAGAAAGAGTAATACAAGGACACTCTCAAGATCTCTCTTAAGAACTTTAGAATCGATTATATGGCATGGGAGATACTGGCATAGGACTGCCCAGCATGGTATGCTCTCATCAGAGAAGGTGTGATACTCTATGAGCAAAGAAGAATTGAATTAGCTCAGAAGAAATGCAAGATGTGTAAAATTAGAGAAACTACCCCAAATGTTCATATGGATTATTTGTGTCCGACCTATGGCAGAGAACTCTGAACCCATATTGGTTAATCAGCCACTGTCCCAACACACCGTAATTCCACTGCAATATGGGGTAATGGGTAAGAAACCTGGGGAGTCAGGAAGTTCTAAGTTAAAATTCCACTTTTTACAAGTACTGTATGGATAGCCAATGGCAAAATCATTTTACTTTTAATAGCCACAAGCAACACTAAGACAAAGATGCAGAGGATTTCTTATTAAAATATAAACTTTTTAAGGGCAAGAAGTTATTTTGTATTTCTACCATTTAGGGTCACAGAAGTAGTGCTGAATAAATGCTTATTAACTAAACATTTAATATATATTGAAGAAGCAATAATTTGAGTAAAAAAATAAAATTACTTGAATTAGACTGAGGATATATGACTTAGATGGGTTTAACAAGATGTGAAAAGGGAGGGGTCAGGGAGGAAGAATAGAGAAATCATCCATTCTTTTACTTAGAACAAATAAATTTCCTTCACAAATTAATTATGCAGTTACTTAAGAGATACGAATAAGCAAAAACCCTTTAAAAAAAAATCAAGACAACCTTTAGTCTAGCTCAGGAATGACCAATAATTATGGAACTGTGGAGATACAATATCAGGATCACAGATTTAAAGCTAGAATGAGGTTAACTAACTCAAAGCTTCTTAAACTGTAAGTTTTGTATATAGATATAGTATATATAACTGAATATGGAGGTCATGAAATAATAAAAGGTATCAAATATTCCACCAAGATTTAATTTTTTATGTAAAAATAAATTAGCACATCCATCTCATTAGTATGAAAATTTGCTTTTGTCTTTAATAAATGATTAAAACTTTATGTATGAGGATGATTTCAGAAAGGCCTGGAGAGACTTTCACGAACTGATGCTGAGTGAAACGAGCAGGACCAGGAGATCATTATATACTTCAACAACAATACTATATGATGATCAATTCTGATGGACCTGGCCATCTTCAGCAATGAGATGAACCAAATCAGTTCCAATGGAGCAGTAATGAACTGAACCAGCTACGCCCAGTGAAAGAACTCTGAGAGATGACTAAGAACCATTACATTGAATTCCCAATCCCTATATTTTTGCCTGCCTGCATTTGGATTTCCTTCACAGGATAATTGTACAATATTTCAGAGCCTGATTCTTTTTGTACAGCAAAATAACGGTTTGGTCATGTATATTTATTGTGTATCTAATTTATACTTTAATATATTTAACATCTACTGGTCAATCTGCCATCTAGGGGAGGGGTTGGGGGGAAGGAGGGGAAAAATTGGAACAAAAGGTTTGGCAATTGTCAATGCTGTAAAATTACCCATACATATAACTTGTAAATAAAAAGCTATTTAAAAAAAAAAAAAAGAATTACTGTGCTCTGCAGAGGGAAAAGAAAAAAAATTAAAATTATGAAATGATTTTAATGATTAAAAAAACTTTATGTATGCCAAAGAATTGTTTTGATTTCTTTATGATTTATTGTCAGTTAAGTGTTAGATTTGTATACCTACTTTACATATCTATATATCCAGGGTCATGTAAGTTTCTTGAGCAAAAAGGAGTCACAAGTAGAAAAAGTTTAAAAAACCCAGATTTAGCTCAATCCTCTCATTTAAAGATGAAGAAACTGAGGGTCAATGTGGTTTCAAAAGACATAACCAAGTTCACACAAGTAGAAAGCTACAGAGCTGGATCTTGCACTTTAGTCCTCTTAATTCCCAAACCAGCATTTTCTAATACATGACATTGTGAATCTCTTTGGATGCCTCTTATCACAGAAGGAATGGGCATACAAGACTGGCAGACTGTGTTTGAGTTCAGTTTTCATAAGTAACAAACCCCACACAGGAAGGAGCATAGTATTTAGAGGAAGAAGGAACCTAAAAGATGATTTAATCCAACTCCCTTATAATAAAGGTGAGGAAAATGAGGTTCAGAAAGATGAAGTGATTAGTCCTACTAAGACATACAAACAGCAAGTGATCATCTGGATCCATTCAAACCCAATCTTCTAACTACAAAAGCATTGCTTCTCACATCATACCACAATGCTTCCATTACATACTACTTTGCCAGTATAGGAAGGTTTCAATAAATATGCTGCCAACTTTGACACTCTTTATTAATGTCAGCACTCTAGATACACATTACCAAAAAAAAAAAAAAGAAAAAAAAAAAAGAAACCAACTATTCAGTCATTTAAAAAAGTATGAACTGGCCAAATTTTTGGTTTAATCTGCCTATTCTCACTAAGAATTTAGGGTTTAATGTCAGTAAGCATAAATAGGTAAAGAATAACCATAATAATGCTTTATATATGTGCTCCATCTTGTCCTGGTTAAAACACTTTCAATTTAAATTATTTCTTTTAATATATAGCACATAAACAAACCTCCAAGAGAATTTCCTCTTTTCTTGTCCAGTTGCCTCCCCCTTTTCATATAAGATGATGAGACTCAGATTGAGTGACTTGTCCAATTTCACCATTAGCCAGATGACCAAAAACCAGAGCCAAAGTCAGGTATTCTGATTCCTAAGTTTAGTCTTAAATTCCTAACTCTTCCTCTCTGGGCCAACCCTAATTTATATGAGCATCTTAAATGCATAAACTCAAAATGTTTGTAACTAAATACAAAAAAATGTTTCCTTTGAAATATTTAAGATTTACTAATTCTTAATTATTTAATAATTTATTCTCTCTTGATAGTCTTGGCAGTGAAGTTATTTGTTAAGTCTGCGACTGAATTTACTCCCACAATCAGATCTGTTGTTAAAGGAGATTGTCACTTCATTGTAGATAAAAGGGAAAAATATAATACTATTCAGTGGACAATTTTCTCGTGATAATTTAAATTTTTGAGAGGCAACTGGGGCTAAATTACTTGCCCAGGGTCACTAGTAAGTGTTAAGTGTTTAAGGCTGTATTTGAACTCAGGACCTCCAGACTTCAGGGCTGGTACTCTATCCACTGAACCATCTATCCATCTCTTTTCCCATGATTCCATGATTAAAAAAAAAACTAAAACTAAAACCTGTTCCATTCAGAGTGTTTTTTGGGGAGGGACAGAATAGCAGAGGAAAACTTGTTTTTTAAAGAATACTCTCATCTTATAGATTCTGAATTATTCAGCTTTCCCAATCTTCACAAATAAAATGCCTTGATCATGGGATTCTAGCTCATGACTTGATGTTTCCATAATTAACACTAACTGATGAGTAATTTTCTGTAATCATTGTTAACCGATTTCTTTCAACAACCTTTTTTTTTTTCTGGAGATTAAAACAATCATCCATTCTCTAGTAAGCTCATGAACATATCAAAATGGTTTATGGAAAATCTTAGAATTTTATTCTTATCACACTCTTAAAATAACACACTAAGGCTTTCAGATTTTTAGCTCTGGAGTGCTTTTTTTTTTATAGCAGAACAAGAAAAATGCCACTGGTTTTCATTAGAAAAGCCCACATTATGATTTAGAGTCTATAGTAATAAAGTCTATTGGTAACAAAGGCAAATTGAGGAATCATAGATGACAGTTCTCAGGACTACATGTGTTAAGGACTACTAGATATTTGTTTGCCGAATTTTCCTCTTCCATAATGAAATACATAGTTGGAAGACAGAAGAAGGGAACTACAGGAGCATGGGAGATAAATGTACAATAGTTGAAACAATCAGGATGGTTGTATCTGCAAGAATACAAAGGTATACGGCTCTTTGTTCTTAAAAGCTGCCACAAAACTAAAGTTGTTTGAGATCAGTGTTTTGCTGTTTTGACAGATGCCTTTGTGGAATGGAGAAGTGGGCGAGACATGTTTATGCGGCTCCCATAAGTGAACCTTCTGAAAGATAGGTTACTAAGTAAAGGAAGAGTGGGCGTCCACAGAGTAAAGCATAAGTTTGCTTTTTGGTTAGGAATTATCAAGTGCTGTATGAACTAAATGGAACAATTTGTGAGATGATCGTATGGAGGAAAACTCGGTGTGACCATTTCTAGATATGTTGGTACTACCAGGATGAATCTACATATTTGTTTTCTATATTGAAAAAAACATTTATGAAACAAAACACTGACTTCAAATACAGCCCATATATGTTCTTAAAAACTTTTTTCAAATTCTTCTCTGCTATACAAGGTCACAATTTCTTCATCTGTCAACCAAAGGTTGAACTAATGATTTCTATGCTTCCTTCCATAGCTAATCTATCTAATAATTCTATGATTTCATGGAAAATAAAAGACAGTTAGCATTGATCTCCAGCATAAAACTATGACATGGGGGTATAGGAATGGGATCAGATTTATAGTACATTTAAGACAACAGAAAATGAGAAGAGAGAACTCTAAGATAGAAATGGCAAGGAAACATTTCAATTCCTTTAGACCTATTACAGTCACATCATGATAATCTGCAAACTTTTGTCACTGTTACAACCACATTTTCTTTTGCTGTACACAGTAGCTTTATCAGCGATCTCATAGAATGTCAGAACTGGAAGGGATTCCACTAGAATCATTTAGTCCAGATCCTTCACTTTTATAGATGAGAAAACTAAGGCTTAGAATCACATATTTTATTGGCAATATCAAGACTAAAACCTCAACTCCACCTTGTAATCCAGTAGTCTCTTCTTTTTACCAATGTCATCTTGTAATCCAGTGATGTCAAATTCAAATAGAAACAGATCTCCAAATATTGGTTTAAAAAACCACAAATTAGCATTATCTATATTGCACTGTATATTTATTATATAAACCATTTTCCAATTACATTTTAACTTGATTCTGACCCAGTTTTGGAGTTTGTTGGGAATTTGACATCTCTATTTCCAAGTTTTAAGTGTTGGCACTTTGATAGGTCAAACCTAGTAAAACTCAAAATTATAGTGACTAACAATTAAACTTATAGTAAAGTAGACTAAAAATGTATAAATTGATAAAGGAGACTGTAGTTATCCTGTATATGATATTAGGTAAATAATTGAACTTCTCTGAGTTTCAATTTTTTTTCATCTTTAAAATAAGGGTTGAAGCATTTGATAGTCTATTGAACCAGTCTGAAGGAACTGCTTCCAAAGAAACACAAATCTAAATCAAATTAAAGTCAACAATTTCTGATTTATTATATTGACCTTATTCCCAAATTAAAAAGGAAAGCAAACCCATAATTCACTAATGTTGATCAAATTCAATTGGACACTTTTGCAACAAAACTATCCGCATTAAAAAACTAAACTCTGAACTAAGCTGAGATTTGATTCGTTTTCAAACTGTATCATTAACAAGCTATGCAGCTTCAAATCATTTCTTTTTTCACTTGAAGCTTCAGTTTCCTCATCTGTGAAATGGAGATAATGCTTGTCCTAGCTACTTCACAGTTGCTTATGAGGACAAAGTGAGATGTTAAATTATAATTTCACTGAGGCTAGTATGGCATGTCAAAGAGAGAAAGTGGCTTTGCTTTGAACAAGTAAGACCTGTGTTCAGTCCCACCTTTGACACATACTGATCACATGCCCCTGGTCAAATACCTAACTGATCTCTCATTGCTCTGAGACTATAAAATTGGAAAGTAGGAGATGGTTTTGTATTCACTGAGACAGTCTCTTCATCCAGGGAATTCTGTAGAGCAATGAAACTGAGGATTTTCCCTCCTAGACTGACTCTTTTGCGAAGGCAAATTAGGCCTATCTTTTGCCTCAAATCTTACCTAGCCCTTGATTACTGAATGGGTGTTGCCTCAGACAAACTGGGACCTGGGAAAGACCTTAGCTTAAAAAGATCAAGGTCTCTCATTGCATCCGGGACATCTCCAGTCTTCCTGAACTATGTCTTGCCAGATCCGGATGGTTCTAAAGAAAAAAGTAGGACTGGTGACCTTGCACAGCTGTGTCTCACTTAAATCTAATCCACTTGCAAGTCAAGACATTACCCTCTGGATGTCATTGGACCTCTTTGAGAACGAAGGATGAACAACAAGAGAGCAATGAAATCCCAGACCAGTACTAAAATCTTTGCGACTAAGGGCAGAGAATATATTTTGTTTCTTTTTAAGCAAAATCTGTAGCATTCATTCATTCAATACATAGGAATATAGATTTCAAGTTAGAAGAGACTCTGGAAGTCTCCCCTCCCTCATTTTGCTAATGGGAAAAGTCAGGCACAGTTGAGGTTAAATGCAAAAAATGAGGCTTGAATCAAGTTTTCTGATTCCAAATCCAACCCCAGTCTATGTGCCGAAAACTTATTGTGAAAATACTATGTGAAAACAAAGTGACAAATCTGAGCATCAGGATAATATAGAAACATGGAACACAAATAACTTGAAAAGGCAAATAGGGGACAACAAAAGTTCATTAATGAAATCTCTGCAAACAGATTAAAAACTTGTAGCAGTCACTTACTGAACAGGAAGCTTTTTAACTGTGACAGAAATCCTGTCTGGTAGTCCTTAGTTACACAAGTGCTGGGTAAGATTATGAGAGTAGGATAAAATTCCACAAATCAAGTTTATTACTTCATTACTCAGGAAAATATTTTGGTTGATATCATGAAGAATAAATCATTAGATTACATGTCAATAATAATATACACAACTTAACATAATACAGACTAAAGAATGAATATATGAAATAACCTTCTTTTTGGGCTACTTAGTCCACATCAAGTTTGGTACTTAAATTATTCACTCTCTTACACAGCTGGAACAATCTACTCCAGTTTCTTAATTCCCTTCTGCCATTACTACTGATCTAAGTAACCATTTCCTTCCCTGGTTCTAACAGACCCACCCAATCCCCCAATTTTCCTCTAAGAATCTGAAGAAATTTCCACAAACCAAAGCAGTTTTTCATTCTCTCATACAAATGAAATCAGAAACACTGCTAAGTCATCTGTCAGTATACAATGTTTTGAAGTCACCAAATTCAAGACCCCAGAATACAGTTTACCTAAGATGCTATGGAAAAATGAGTTTCACTGGACTCACCAGTGGACTCCACTGGTGTTTGAAAGCAAAAAAACAAACTTAGATTTCCCCCATTCACATGCCCCTGGAAGCAACCTATGAGTGCCATTCTTTCAACTTGGCTAAATAGAGTCATTATTCTCCCATCAGCTGCATCCCTCTAGAATCATTCATACTATCTTCCCCTCTATTCTCCACCCCAAAAGGGAAAAAAAGGCATTTAAGAGTCACCGGTGAATCAGTGTTACTCGATCTGGCCTCCTGCATAACCAGACAACTCCGGACTGAAACAAACTTCATACAAAAGCAGCATAAGTCAGCAGCAGTCGAAGGACACCAGTCTGCTGACCGAGCACCCCTCCCGCCCCCAGTAAACTGTAAACCAAGTCTTGGCTTCCTAAGAAGTCTACTAATATCCCTCCAACCCTGAGAAGCAACTTTTTCACCTCTTTAAAAGCTTCAAGGAGGAAAAGAAAGGGAAGAAGGAAGAAAAGAAAGGGAGGAGGGAGAAAAAGTAAGCAAAGAGAGAAGACAGCTCACCACACCACGGGTCTGGAAATCAAGCCATTCTTCTTGGAAAAGCAAAGGGATGATTTGAAACCGACGGAGAACAATAGCCAAGGCTGAGCCGCAGAAGCCCCTTTGGGGGTAGCAGGCGGGCTACTACTGCTCCCTCTCACGAACTCCCTACTCAATCTCTGCAAACTTCAGCAGTCTGAAAGAGATGTGAGCCAAGGGGAGCGGAGGGAATCTTGGCATCGGAGTCTCCCGCCCCGTCAGGAGCTGGGTGCAGAGAAAGGCAGTTCATCAGCCCTACAGTTTGAGAGCAGGTGGGGAAGGGGTCGTCTACATCCTTTTCCCCCCTCTCCGTTTTATAATTCATTCCCATTTCAACCCCCCACCCCGGATGAGCTCTTGCAAACCCTTCGCAGCGGGAGGACTACTGGGGGCTGGGAGATTAAGGCTTTGGATGAAGATCCTTTTCCAAACTTTGCCCAGCTCCCTTTCTCCATCCCTAAACTAAGCCACCTTTCCCCCTTCCTTCTCAAATCAAACCGCGACCCAGACAGTTTGCAAGGAGGAGTGAGCTCCCTCTCTTCCCTTCCCTTTCCCATCCCCAAGCCGCCCGCCAAGGAGGAAGGAGGGAGAATTGGTACCTCTGTGGCCCCAAGTCTCTCTCTACCCCCAACGAAGCGTAGCTATCGCATTCTGCCTCCGTTTCCTTCTGCCCCGCTGTCCCGCAGCTCCATTCGCTCCCGCTCCAGACACAAAGAGAGGGAGAGACACTATAGGGCGCCGGCACTGCCCCCTGGGAGGGGGGAGGGGGAGGAAAGGCGGGGGTGAAGGCGGACCTAGGATGGGGGCGCCCGGGCAAGTCCCAAAGTCTCGGTGTTAGACACTCACCCCATAGAAGCAGCTCCCGGCCCGCCGGCAATGCAAGCCAGCCGGGCAAAAGGGGCGAGCAATGCGAATGCCCGCCAGGCGCTTCCTTAAGGAAGCTGCTGCAGCTGCGCCTGCTTCCTCCTCCTCCTCCTCTTTTTCTTCTTCCTCCTCCTCCTTTTTTTCTTCCTCCTCCTCCTCTTCGATGTTGTCCTCCTCCTCCTCCTCCGCTTTCTCCACCTCCCTCCCGCGGCTGCGGGTGGTCAGTGGGCGCCTCGGCTCCCGGGGCTGGGCGGGGGCAGCGGTAGTACCACCACGTGGCCGCCAGGCGCCGGCCCCCGTCGACCTGGAGCAGGAGAGCGAGGGGAGGTGCTAGCCATTCCCCACCCCTTCCCCCCCGGCCGCCCAGCCGGGCCAAAAATTCCTGGAGTCAGGTGACCCGGAGCTGGGCACTAGGGTCCGGACCTGGCGAAGGTACTCCCTATCTACTCAGTTTTGCCGCCAGTTCGCCTGTTCCTCAAGTTTACTTCGTGGGGGATTGTTTCTTGCTCCACTACTCTTTTCTTCTTTCTTTGTTGAAGCTAGGAAAAGCTAAGATTGCCTTTGACCTCCGGGTTTTAGAATCAATCAATCAAAAAACATTTATTAAACACCTGTGGTGGGCCTGGCTCTGAACTAAAGCAGCGGCTTGAACCAAACTGAATTATAAGCAAAAGATCAAAATGAAGTAACTACTTTTAGTAGCTAAGATTCTGAACTGGCACGCGGGGGGCACGGGGGCACTCCAACTATTTTCTTTTTTAAACAGAACCTCAAGAAAAAAGTGAATAACTGGTTGAAAAAGTTTGAATCAGAATCAGTGATGTTAACACATTATCTAAAATGAACTGAAGCAAAACTGGAATATTCTCTTATCTTAGGCAGTATTTCATATAATTGCAATACCGGTCGGGATAATACAAAATCAGAGACATTTTAAAGTAGGAAGAGGAAATATTTGAAATGGAAATTCTTTAGTATTTATTTCTTCTTCCTCTCTCATCCATGATGGTAGAGTAGGCTTGGGCTGGATTTTAGGAAGAGGCATTAGCCTCCAGGCTTTCTCTTCCTGATTGTGCTGCACGATCTTTTGCCAAGAAATCTCCCCAGCCTCCCTTTTTATACACACATGTAACCCATTTGCTCCTAAACAGACTAGGTTCTATCTTGAGGACTTCCCTTTAGATTAGGGGTTCTTAACTTTTTGTGTTATAGACACCCCTTTGGCAATCTGATAAATGCTAAGAACCCCTTTACAGAATTACTTTTTTTTTAAATAACTGAAGGAAATTCTAAATTTCAGTTATAGACTTCCTTTAGAATGTAAGCTCTTAGAATGTGAGCTCTGAGAACTGTTTTTCTTTTTTCCCCCTTTTTCTTTTTTTTTCTTTTTTTTTGGGGGGGGGGTATCCCTATTACTTTGCACAATACTTGGCACATAGCAAACATTCTATATTCACTTCTCCAGAAATAACCCAGATTAGTAAGTTAGAACAGGGCTTCTTAAACTTTTTTCACTTTCCACATCTTTTCACCACAGAAATTTTTTGCCATTCCAGTTCTATAGGTAATTAAATTAGATACACAAATCAAACATTTACTGATAATAAATCATAATTTTGCAATCCCCACCTTCAGTTACACAATCCCATATGGGGTCATAACCCACAATTTAAGAAATTTTGAGATAGAGCATAAAATAGATTTTGTTAAAATGCAACAATTACAGAAATTTTCACAGGATGATAGAATTTAAATGTGGAACATTTAACTTTTAGGGGGCATTTAATGTAAACTATTACCCAAATGAAGATTTGTGCTAGAACACATAGGTAATCAAAAAAAACTCTCACTTGCCCCCAGAGATTATACACTTATAGCACTATTTTGGTTTTAAGGCTCACCTTAGTGGAGAAATAATTCTTTGTTCTTAACAAGTCAAGCAACACTCCACCACCTGAGTTATCCCCTACCTTACCCAGAAATCTACTGTGCAATGAATCCAGATTTACCCTCTACTCTGGGTTGAGATTTTTACCTAAAGTTACTAGAATATTTACCCCCTTACTAGAACCTGTAAAGCTCACCATATTCCCAGTACCAATGAAGGACATAGTCCAGGCTTGTTATTCCTAATTGCAACTTCAAGCCTCACTATTTCTAGATTCTGGCTTGTGCTGTGGATCTTGTTATTCCTTGCCAAAACAGTCTCTCTTCTTCCTTTGGTATTCCGCTCCCACAAAAAAACTTCAAGATTGAAATAGCTTTCAACAATCAGCCTAATTCAACTCATACCTGAAAAAGAATCTCCATTACAATATAGCAAATAGCAATATAGCAATCTAGTTTTTGCTTGGAAGACCTTTAATGAGGGTAAACATATTTCCCAAAGCAGCTCATTTCACTTTTGGATAGCTCTTATTTTTTAGAAAAAAAAAAAAATTCCTGAAGTTAAGTCTAAATTTGCCTCTGTAATTTCTATCCATTTCTTCTACTTCTGCCTTCTAGAACTAAATTTAGCAAGTCTAACCAGGAGGCACTATGGAAAGAACACTGAAAGAACTTTGGTATCAGAAAATATAATTGAAGTTAACTACTTGGGTGACCTTGGATGAATTACATAAACTTACTGACCTCAATTTCCTCACCTATTAAATAAAGGTCTCCCAGATCCATTTCAGCTCTATAATTCTTGACTAATTTCCCTTCCATGTGACAAACTTTAAATACATGAAGGAAACTATCATGTTTTCCTTAAGCCTTTTCTTTGGGTTAAAAATTCCAGTACTTTAACTTGTGGAGTGAATTTCCTCATTGTGGCTGCCTTCATCTGAACATTTAGCAATGTCATTCTTAAAATGACTTAGATGCTCAAGACTTCACATGATACTAAAGATGTGTCCTTGTTTCTGGAAGCTAGGCCTCTCTTAATGACATCAAAGAGTGTATAAAGGTTTTTACCCCCTTCCATATCACATTGTTGATTCATATTGATCTTCTAGTCCACTAAAACCTTTAAATCTTTTTCTGTTCCTCTATTCCTGTATCTAGATCTTCATTATTCCCTAACATGCACTCTTCGATCCAGTGACATCAGTCTCTTGGCTATTTTACAAACAAGACATTCCATCATTCACCTCTGAGGCATTTTTTTTTCTGGCTTTCCTCCATGCCTGGAATGCTGTCCCTAATGTTGGCCAGCTACTCACCTCCCTGACTTCCTTTAAGTCCAAACAAAAATTCCATCTTTTACTGAAAGCCTTCCCCAAAAGATTTTAGTTCTAATATCTTCCATCTGGTAATTATTTCCTATTTGTCCTAAATACAACTTGGTTTTTATTTATTTGTTTACATATTTTCTCCCTCGTTACATTGTAAGCTTCTTGAGGGCAGGGACTGTGTGTGTGTGTGTGTGTGTGTGTGTGTGCTTGGCACAGAGCCTGGCACATAGTAAATATTCAATAAATGTTCATTTATTGGTTAATTGCCTAGTATCAATCCCTCTCCAGTCATGTGCAGTTCTGTGTTCCTCACAATCTTCCCCATCGAGGCTTAAAGATTTGCAGATTAGCCATTCTGCTACTGTTGCTGTCACTGTTTCCATTTCTACTCTTGTAAACTACTTCTCCTTTATTAGGAGATATTATTGCTCCTAAAATGTTAGTTATATCCAAGAGAGTAACATTTCCAGCTGTTCTTTTCAGGTCCCAAAGCCCACCTGACTGACACAATAAAGGTCATTTTGTTGTGAAGACTTTTACATCTCAACTGATGTGACCTATAAAGTAGCCCTCATTCCTAGCCAAATTAAGGAAACTGAATTCCATTTAACCTTCCTTCCCTTAGTTGCAAGAGAAACCTGCCCCTTTTCTGATTCTGCATGAAGTTGGACTTAACACTCGTTTCTATTTTACTTTTCTCTCTTATCTTCTCCTTCCTCATGCCTAGATTAGTGTCAGGCTTTGGAGACTACCATAAGGCATGAAAAAGCTTCAAGAAACCCCTAGGAAGGAACCCTAAAAGCTGAAGCCTCTTCAGACACAATAGTGAAGGCTTCTATCCCCATTGCATACACATTCACACACAGCCATACCTGGCACTTTGGTGCCTGGGGCAAGTAGCACATAATGCCATCTCAAATTAATTGTTTTAAAAGACAGATTCAATTAGGGAGAGGAGGAGCAAAGAGATTTTGCACACCAATTCCCTTGATGGAGAGATAAGACTCTGGGATACCTGGAGGATGCTGCTAGGGAGGCCACAGCCCAGGTAGGGCAGGCTAGACTGGCTAAGTTGTTCACCCAGGGTGTGGCTGCTGCTGGGTGAGGACACATGCCATTTCTTAGCTTCTTATTTGGATTAATTATGTAGTTAACTAGGTGCTAAATTCAATTATTTCTTTATTATTGAGGTCTGTTATTAAAGCTGTTCCTTGAATTTGTGGTCTGACATAAAGCATCAGTCATCTCTCTCGCCTCACACACATTTCCCATTCCCTTGTTTTTCTTAGTCAATATAATATGCTACAGGATTGTCTTCTTTGCCAATTTTTTGGTTATATTATTTTCCTCCTACTATCTCTCTTCTTGAATTATAAAGCATACTGCCCCTGTTAGTATTATCACATTATCTTCTTTGCCTGTCTTCTTTTCTTCTTTCTGTTCTCAAATTCATTAAGAGTTCTTTAGTCATTTTTCAAATATAGCCAACTCTTTGTTGGCCCTTTTGGGGATTTTCTTGGAAAGATAGTAGGGTAATTTGCCATTTCTTTCTCCAGAAGATTAAGGCATACAGAGAGTGAGTAATTTGCTAAAGATCACACAACTAGTAAGTGTCTGAAGCTGAATTTGAACTCAGGCAGGCTGAGTTGGTGAGAGGATTGGAGCTTCAATTTCCAGCCAGTCCTACCCTGAGGACTCTTAAGTGGGAATACCTCTTAAGGACTCTCCAAATGAAAGTCTTTTTCTCCCTATGTAGTTTTGGAAGTGAAGATGGAAGAGGCTAACCCCATTTCACATTGCTGAAAGAAAAAACTCTGGGAAACATGAGAGGATTGTTTGGTCTTTCATGTCGTTATGACCAGCTTGCTATTCTAAAGACTTCAAGGAGTTTCCCTTTGGGTGAGATCCAGGCGTCTCTCTTGGTTGATCTGAGTTGCCTTCCTCCCAATGGGAGAACTGCTTTACACTGTATTATATGGCAAATTTTCTCTTATGTATACCTTCTCTGATTTCTGTTTGCTATGATTTGGATAAGTGGATTTTGTTTTTTGCTATTTGCTATGTGTATTCATTATGGAATCGGTATTAAATATTTGATAAGAGCTGTAAATATAAAGCTTTGAGTTCCCTTGTCTCCTCCAAATGAGAAAATGATCAAAAGTTAGATGGAACCTAATTATATCCCCTAGATCAAGGTTAAACTTTTTTCCCCTCATGAACCCTTTTTAACCAAGAAATGTTTACATGATCCCGAATATACAGGTCTATTAAATAGATATGTAATAAAACATTTACTGATTTTTTAATTTTAATTTTAATTTTTTTATTATAGCTTTTTATTGACAAAACATATGCGTGGGTAATTTTTCAGCATTGACCCTTGCAAAAACTTCTGTTTCAGCTTTTCCCTTCCTTCCCTCCACCCCCTCCTCTTGATGGCAGATAGTCCCATATATATTGAATAAACCTTTTACTGATAATAAATCATAATATTGCAATCTCCACATTCAGTTTCAAAACCTCAAATGGGGTCATTACCACAATTTAAGAAGCTTTGCCCTAAACCAATATTTATTCTTTTTCTTTCTTTCTTTTTTTGCTGTGGCAATTGAGGTTAAGTGACTTGTGCAGGGTCACACAGCTAGGAGGTGTTAAATGTTTGAGCTCATAATTTGAATCCAGGTCCTCCTGACTTAAGGGCTGGTGCTCTATCCACTGCGCCACCTAGCTGCCCCGACAAATAATATTTAAAATAAATATGCTTCTAGTGGAAAGTAAAGTGGTTGCTTTCAACCCCAATCTCCCTCAATCCTCCTAGTCTGAATGAAAGTCTCTCTTGGACAAAGGTGGAGGGAAAGTCTGGCTAAAATACTATGATTCCATATACAAGATGTCCTCCTGTCCTATAATCCTATAACCATCAAGGCCTTTCCCACTTCTTATAAAGCTTTTTTCTCATATTTAACCTTCTACAGGATATTTTTCTAGCCTAAAATGGTAGACTCAGGATATGTCAAAGCTTTAAGTGCTATCAGAAGTTGTCAGTGGAAGAATTGTAGAATAGAAGGGATCTTCTAATCCAATCCTCTCATTTTATAGATGTAGCAAATGAGATAAACTTGGAACTAGGCCCTAAGTCTCCTGACAGCTTGTGCAGTGCTTTCCCCAGGCAACTTTTCTTCTTTCTCATACCTTTCCCAGTTTTTTTTTTTTTAATAGCTTTTTATTTACAAAACAAAAGCATGGATAATTTTTCAACACTGACCCTTGCAAAACCTTCTGTTCCAACTTTTCCCCTCCTTCCCACCACCCCCTCCCCTAGATGGCAGGTAGTCTAATACATGTTGAATATGTTAAAGTATATATTAAATCATATAAATACAGTATTTTGCTGCATAAGAAAAATCGGATTTAAAAAGAAAGAAAAAAACCTGAGAAGGAAAACAAAAATGCTAGCAAACAATAACAGAAAGAGTGGAAATCCAGCCTTTTCTTATCTCCAAAAATAATGTTCAAAGTGAATTCCAGGTAAAATCAACATAGTAATTGACTGATATTCTTTAATATTTTAAAAATGTGGTCACTCTATTTCCCTTCCTTTTCATTTCTTCCACTTCCCTGTGTAAGCCCTTCCTGGAACAAGGAAAGGAGGGTATTTCAGTAGATATAGCAGTAAATATGGCATCAGAAGGTCTGAACTGAATCCTGTTTATGCCACCACCTCTGTAACATTGTGCAAGTCCATTTTACTTCTCTGGGTCTCAATTTCCATGTCTGTGAAATGATGGGAATGGACTAGATGATCTTTAGAAGCTCCTTAGCCCTAAATCCATATATTGCAAAGAGCAGCTTGTTCCTAAAGAAGCAAAGCAAAGTCTTGATGGAGTGGCACAAAACTGTCACGGAAAAAGGAAGTAGAGATGGATGCCACATTGGAGCCAAAAAATAATCTTTCCACTTTATTTGGCATAGAGTCAGACCCTTAACTGCAGCTCTGTGTCTACTTAGAGGCTACATGATTGAAGAGGAATGTGGAGAAATTGGAAAGAATCCACAGAAAAGTAACAAAAACACAATCAAAGGGCAGGGGTTGGGGGGGGGGGGAGTTCTATAAAGAAAGTTTTGAGTACTTATAGTAAAAATTCTTTTATGCTTTCTTGGAGATTATGGGGGAATATTGCAAATAATTAAAAAGCTCAGACTAATGAAAATTAAGAAAGATGCTAAAATGATAGCAGTTGTCATCTTACTATGCCATTCAGCAATTAAAAACAGCAATAATCTAGATCTAGAAAGGGCCTGGTAAAACTATTTAGTTCAATGTCCATATTTTGTACATGAGGAAATTAAGTTCTGAAGAGAACAGGATTTCTGAATCCAAATCTGATGTTCTATGTACTACACCAAACTGAACACTTTCTCATCTCAAATAATAGAAAATGCTTTTTCTAAGGACAGATTCTTAGTTATTTTATATTAGATTAAATTAGAATCCTTTTTATAAAGAAGTTAGATTCTCAAGCAATTTAATTTTTAGAAATTTATCCCATAGTTCTTTTATTTTTATTTTATTGATATATTTTTATTATTATGTTTAATGTTGTCATATGGTTTTAAACACTAGCTCTTCCCTTATGTACTCTTACCCTCACCTCTATATCACTATTATAAGGGGGGGGGGAATCAGTTAAACCTAACCAACTAAAATTTTAAAAATGGTGTTTGATGAGTTATACTAGCTTCCATTTCTGTAGTCCCACATATCTACTAAGAAGAGGAAAACAGAGTTCCTCATCTGTCCTCCAGGACTTAAATTAATAACTGCAATAAATATGAGTTCAGCTACTGTTGAATTTCATTTTTGTTTACATTATTGTGGGGCATTGCGTGTGTATGTATGAAATTTTCGTGATTCTGCTGATTTTGCTCTCTAATAATTCATACAAACCTGCCCAAACTTTTTAAAATTCCTCCTATTTGCCATTTCTTATTGTATTCCATTTTTATAGTGTTCCATGGATTCATATTCTACGTGTTGAACACTTCCCCAATCTATGAGTTTTCAGTTTATTTTTAATGTATTTAAAAAAAATTTCCCCAAAAAGGACTGCCATGAATTATGGAGTCTGAAATTGTCCCAATATGCAAGAAAAATCACTGAGCCATGGCTCTGAGCCAATAGCATTTTATTAAAGAATCCATAGTTCCCTCTAGTGAAGTGGATCTCAGATCTTCCTCATGATTTCCCCAGGGTCTTACTTTTATAGAACTTGATACTCAGTCATTCTGAGTAAAATAAAGTATGGGATCTCATTGGTTAATAGATTTTGATTTTGACTCTTCAGGAGGGCCAGAAATGATGCATCATCATGAGTAGTCAGTCACAAGATGGGCAAAACTATAGTCATCTCCAGTGACTAAGTGATCATAAGATGGTTACCAACTCATGTTGGAGAAGAGAGGGTGGTCCACAGGTACACAAATTTGGGAACTTTCTGTGTCTGCCAAAGTTTCCCACCCCCACTAGGCTTGGTCAAGAGCATTCTTGTGGTTAGACAAGTGAACTTCATAATTGATAATTCAGAGTTCTAGGGCCCAATATACATTACTTATCACTTCCTTATGGAATGATATCAAGCTATTAATACTGATTGAAATAAAATAGGAATCTAATTGATCATCTACCACAGAATATTTGGGCACATATTCTTTCTGTCTCTAATTCCATAGAATCATAGCTGTAGAGGTTAGCCATCTAATCCAATCCTTTCATTTGACAGATGAGAAAACTCAAGCCTGAGATCAAATGCTTTGACTCAAGTATATAGGTAGTATCAGAAGTGGGATTAGACCAACATCCTTTTACCATACTATACTGCCTCATGCTTAGGGTATGGATCCAGTAGTGGTACTTAGATAACTATCTCATTCTGTCATTGAGGAAACTGAGGCTTAGGCAAGCTATGGCTTACCCAGAATTGTATCATTATTTAGATCAGGATTAGATTGGCTAGCCCAGTGTTCTTTCTACTACCCCAAGATATTGAGTTTTAAGTTGAGCACAGGAGCTAAATTTGTCAATCCACTAAATATTTCTAAAAAGTCAGGAGAATTGGAAGCAAATACAGGGCCAGATATACAACCATAGCATGGAATATTCAATCGACCTCAGTAATAAAGATGTCATTGAGAGAACACGTGATAACAGGTAGTGTGACTCTTAAGGAAATAAAGCCAATTTCCAAAGTTAGAAGCAAAGCATCTTGAAATTGAAAATGAAATCTTTTAGTCTAATCCCTTCCCTATAAGAATCCCTCCTACAACCTTTCTTAGGGATGACCTTTTCTGCTTCAACACTTTTGGCAATCAAAAGTCATCAATTTATTTCATTGTTTTAACAATCCTTATTTTATTTTTTTTTTAGATTATATATGTACTTTTTCATACTTCTATACAAGTCATTTTGGAAGAGAAAAATCAGAACAAAAGGGAACAGCCATGGGGAAGAAAAAAAAAAAGAACAATGAAAATAGTATACTTCAATCTGTATTCAGTCTCTATAATTCACTCTCTGGATGTATTTGGCATTCTCCATTCAAAGTTTATTGGAATTGCTAGTATTTTCCTAGTTCTGCTCACTTCACTCAGCAGAAGTTCATTAATATTCATTTAAAAAATTTTTGAGTTCCAAATCTTTCCCCCTGCACTAGCCCTTACCCAACCCACTGAGAAAGCATGAAATAAAATACCTTGTGTTCATGTGATGTCATGCAAAATATACTTCTATATGGACCATGTTGCAAAAAAGCAAGAAAAAAAAGAAATATCATTGAATAGTATTTTCACCTTTTTTTGTTATTTGCTTTCTTTTTCTTTTCTTTATCTTTTTTTCTCTTTTTGATCTAATTTTTTTTTTTGATGCTGCACAATAAATGTGGGAATATGTTTAGAAGAACTACATATGTTTAACCTATATTGGATTACTTGCTGTATAGGGGAGAGAGTGGGAGGAAAGAAAGGAGAAAAAATTTGGAGCTCAAAGTTTTGCAAGGGGGAATGTTGAAAACTATCTTTGCATGTATTTTGAAAAGAAAAAAAGCTATTATTTAAAAAAAAAAAAGAAAAATGCTCTAAATTACTACTGATTGGAGATATGCAAATTTAAAAACTCTGAGGTACTACTTCACACATATCAAATTGCCTAATATGAAAGAAAAAGAAAATGATAAATATTGGAGAGGATTGTGTTTAGCTCCAATCTGCTTTTTCCCCTGAACTGTAAACATATATCTCAAATTGCTTATATGACTTCTACACCTGGATATATCCCAACAACCCTCTTTTATCTCTTGGCTCTCTGGGGCAACAATCACTATCTGGTCTGTCATGTTTCTTGTCTCTTCTTCCTCTCATATCTCGCTATTACAAACAAACTCTTGTAATTGATATCTTTGCCCAAAGCTGTTATTATTGTTGTTTATCTTTTGTTTTCTAAGAAGACCAGTAACATGGAGAAAGGGGGGAGGGCCAAGTAATGTCTTGACTTGTGCATAAATGGCTTAGTCAATAGAGTACTTTGGAGTCAGGAGACCGGGATGTGAATTCTGTCTCAGACATTTACAAGCTGTATGATCATGGTCAAGTTCCTGAAGCTTTCCCAACCTCAGTTTCACATTTATAAGATGGAGATAATAATATTTGCTCTGCCTCTGACAGGATTTTTGTGAGAAAAGTGCTTTGCAAAGCTTTAAATGCTATGTGGATACTAATTAATATGATCTCTAAAATCTGTCCTCCTCCTTGCTATTTTCAGTGTCATCACTCTAATACAGACCTTCTTTACAGCTTACCTAGACCATTGCCATAGATATTCAACAAGTATTCAGCTTATTCCTTCTCCCAAACCATTTTTCCTATGGCTGCTAAATAGCATCATACAGATATAACCTTACCACTCCTGTATTCAGAACCCTTCAATAATTATTTATTGTCTTCAAAATAAAGTTCAAGCTCCTTAATCTGGTATTCAAGTGCTTCTACAATGTAATATCATCTTACTGACTCTTCTTATTATACTATAATCAATCTACACTACATATTATCTACTCTACATATAGCAAATGATCTTCCCTTCAGTCATTTGCTCAAGCAATTCAATGTCATTGTCTCCTATTTCTCCCTTATATAATCTTACCTGTTTCCTAAGGGCCGACTTAAATGTTACTTTCTTCATGAAGTTTTCCCTGATCCCTTCAGTTTGTGGTGAAAGATCCACTTTCCCCTGGACCTTGCTCAATGGTAAATTTGCTTCTTTCTTATGCACTTATACAAGGATCATTTTGTAATGTAGTTATTTGTATATTATCTACCTTAGGATTCTTATGAGGATGTTTTATAGACTTTAAGATGCTAAAAGAAGAGGAGTTATTATTATTGCTTATCTCAATTCTTCAAGGATCCATCATTTACTATTGGCATTCCCTCTCCAATGCTGATTTTTGCTTCATTCTTTGTACTTGTATACTCAGAACCTAGCACAATACCTGGCACATAAAGGGTACTTAAGAAATAATTTTTAATTCAGTTTGCTAGTAAGCCTAAAGGGCTATAAAACTGCATACCTCTTGCTCCAGAAGTATCACTATTAGGACTGTATCCCAAAGAGATTTTTTTCAAAAAGGAAAAGGACCTATAAGTCAAAAATATTTAGAACAGTTTTTATAGTGGCAAAGAATTGGAAATTAAGGGAATGCCCATCAATTAGGGAATGGCTAAAGAAATTGTAATATATGATTGTAATGGGATACTGCTGTGCTTTAAGAAATGACAGGGGAAATAGTTTCAGAAAAATCATAGGAGGTTTATATGGTTTTCTCCTCTTTCCCCTCTTTCTTTTTAAAAATGTATTTATTAGTTTTTGACACTTTTCTCACTTTTATAAGATCTTGATTTCCATTTTTCTCTCTTCTTTTCTTCCTTCTCGCCTCCCCAAGATGGCAAGTAATACAATTGAAAGCAATCTAATTACTTAAGTTATAAATGTACCATTAAACATATAACCACATTACTCATTTTGTGAAAAAAGAATCAGAACAACAGAGAAAACCACAAGAAAGAAAAAACAATGAAAATAGTATGCTTCAATCTGCATTAAGATTCCATAATTCTTTTTTCTGGATATGGATAGCATTTTCCATCACGAATCTTTTAAATCATTATATGACTAAGAAGAATAAAGTCTTATGAAAGTTGATCATTTCACAATGCTGCTATTACTCTGTATAATGTTCTCCTGGTTGTGTTCAACTCACTCAGCATCAGTTCATGTAAGTCTTCCTTGAGCTTGAAATCTTCCTGCACATCATTTCTTATAGAATAATAGTATTTCTGGGCAGCTAGGTAATGCAATGGATAGAACACCAGATCTGAAGTCAGAAGGACCTGAGTTCAAGTCTAATCTCAGACACTTAATACTGCCTAGCTGTGTGACCCTGGGTAAGCCACTTAACCCCAATTGTCTCAGGAAAAAAAAAATAATATTCCATTACATTCATACATGACAATTTGTTCAGCCATTACCCAACTGCTGGGTATTACCTTGATTTCCAAATCTTTGCCATCACAAAGAAAGCTGCCATAAACATAAACATATGGGTGTTTTTCCATTTTTTATGATCTCTTTGGGATACAGGCCTAGTAGTGGTGTTGCTGGATCAAAAGATATACACAGTTTTATAATCCTTTGGATCTAGTTTCAAAATGCTCTCCAGAATGGTTAGACTAGTTCACAATTCCACCAGTAAGAAGAAGAGACAAGAAACATGACAACCCAGATAATGATTGCTGCCCCAGAGAGCTGAGGGATAAAAGGGGGTTGTTGGGATATATCCAGGTGCAGAAGTCATATAAACAATTTGAGATATATGTCTATAGCTCAAGGTAAAAAGCAGATTGGAACTAAAAATATGTAAACTATCTGTATTAGCGATAGGGAGCTGAAACTATGAATGTGAATGAGGTTATTAAGAGTAACGGTGTAGAAAGGGAAGAGGAGCAAGGGGAAGAAACTTGAGGAGTCAAGAAAAAAATGGATTGGGGGAAGAAAAAGAAAAAAGAAAATGAGGAAGAAAAGGAACAATTAGAAGATAGGAGGAGAACAAAGAGAAAGTAATTTTTGGAAAGCTGTGGAGGAAAGTGTACTGAAAATGAGTGGGTGGCCATCAATCTCAAAAGCTGCCAATGACCAAGATGAGGACTGAGAAAATGCTCCTGGATTTGTGGAGAGGAAGATCTCTGGCAACTGTTAAGACAGGTAGTTTCAGTAAAACTTTGTTGAAAGAAGCTGGATTGCAAGGATTTAAGGTGTTTGGGTCACAAATCATAGAACTGGAATTGTCATATAGAGGTCATTAGAGGTCATTTAGTCTGTTCTAGATGGGCAGCGAGGTAGTGTAGTGGATAGAGAGTCAGGCCTGAAGTCAGGAAGACTCATGTTCCTGATTTCAAATCTGGTCTCAGAGAATTCCTAGCTGTGCAATCCTGGACAAGTCCCTAAACTCTGCTTACTTCAGTTTCCTCATGTGATCCTATGTGAGGAAGAACAGGTTAACCAATTTGGAATAATTATAGACTACTTGAGTAGAAGGCAACAATGTTGAAAAAGACTACAAAGATAGGGAATGAGCAGGATGTGGGAAATATGGGTTGTCAAACAAAGGACTTTACATTTAATCTTAGAGGGAATAATAATAATTATAATAATAAATTAGAGTTCATTAAATAAGAGGGTGACATAGTCTGACCTGTGGCCATGTAGATCATGGATTAGGGTGGGGACAATTTGATGCAGGGATACCAATTATGAGGCTCTCTCAGTAGTCTCAGAGAGAACTGATAAAGTGGCTGTGGGAGTGAAGGAAAGGAGAAAGATTTGAGAGATATTGTAGATATAGAAATTATAAAAATTGGCAATGCTTTGGATATAAGAGATGAGTGATGGGAAAATAGGAAGCTCAGGAGAGGGATAAGTTGGGAGAAAAAATAATGCATTCTGTTTGAGATATCGTGTGGGTTCAAGATGCCTATTGGTCAGCTACGTAGATATCTTGACTAGAGAGAGCAGTTTCAATTGAATAACGAACCACATTGCAGATGGGTAGACACAGAGGAAGAAGAGATATTGATGACTTTTTAAAGGATATTAACTGAAAATGCAGCATTTTGTAGTTATTATATGTCACTTTTCTTTGCCATTTATACCTCACCAGGAGAATTATAATTTTTCTATTATAGTGTCAAACCTGAGTATTTACATTTTGCTTTGGGGTTAAACAAACAACACTACAAAAGAGTTTTCAAAAGAAATATTTTAATTGTTTTTAATCATGCCAAATCTCATTTTTATAATTATTTTTCATAGTGCTAAAGAGGTATATGATATAGTATAAAGGTTTGGGATGAATCCTGATTCTGTCACATTTCTTTTATATCCTCAGCCTTGGTGTCCTCTTCTGCAAAATGAACTAATTAGTTTCTAGTATTATTTCCATTTAAAATCCATGATTCTATGATACTGCTGCTGAGTTCTTTTCTTGGATCCCTGTAGCTGGCTTCTTGTTTGTATTGTTCAAAGTATCACACATGGTTGGCTTCTATAGCTTATTTTTATTTCTTCCTATACACTATTCTCTCTGTCTCTGTCTCTGTCTGTCTGTCTGTCTCTCTCTTTCTCTGTCTCTCTCTCTCTCTCTGTCTCTTGAGGCAATTGAGATTAAATGACTTTCTCAGGGTAAAACAGAAGTGTTAAGTGTCTGAAGTTGGATTTGAACTTCTAATTCCAGGGCCAGTGCTCTCTATCCACTGAGTCATCTAGTTGTCCCGATCTATCTCTTCTTTCTCTCTCTTTTTTTTCCCCTGAAGCAATTGGGGTTAAGTGACTTGCCCAGGGTCACAAAGCCAGGAAGTATTAAGTATCTAAGGTCAAATTGGAACTCAAGTCCTCCTGACTTCAGGGCTGGTGCTCTATTCACTGTGTCACCTAGCTGCCCCTACCTTTCTCTTTTTAAAAAGTTCTGTTTTTGCTCTTTTTGTTTTGTTTTGCAAAACTGACTTTTCTAATTTGAACTCAAACTCATTTTAAAGAGATTTTTGAATAGTAGACAAGAACTTAAAATGTATTTTTTTCTATTGTAGCACTACTTTTAAATGATCCTTGAGTCACTTGGCTTTATTATCTTTTAGCTTTTTAAATTTAAAAATGTTTCCTTTAACATTTTTTCCTATACTATTGAATTTAAACTAACCCTTACTTCTCATTATTTCATTATCTCTGCCTTGCACTTTGTATTTAGATATACACTGTGAGAAGTTCTTATATTCTGGTTGAATATTCTAATGTGAATTTTTCATATTCTAATATGAACTTTTTCCTTGGTTATTCATAGGCCCTCATTTTCAAAGAGGGTCTATTCTGCTCAAATCTTATGTAGTAGTAAGCATATCTTACATGGTGTGTGCATGCTAGCTAACTCTATTAAGACCAGGTAGGCTACCTGTCCTCTCCATGGCTTTTTTCTCTACTGATGTTGGTTTCAGCCCTCAATGGCTTTATTTTCCTGATTACTAACAATAGGTATTCTAATTAAGATCCATCTGATTTTGCAAAAAAAAAAAATTCTTCAAAGACAGTCCATATAAATATATAAACATCTTGCCTACTATCTCTGCACCATACTTGCCTGAACACCACTTTTAGTTTCTCCACAGGTTTACCCTATTTCAGTTCCTACATAATATTGGTTCTACCAAATTTACATCTTATGACATTTCTGCTAGATGAATTTTCGTCTTAGCTGTATGTGGAACTCAAGATCCTCTTTGGGATCATCTTACTCTTTGGGACATCACTGCTGCAACATTTGACCTTAACTCTAATTCCCAGATTCCTGTGGCTTGCCTTTCTGACATTTGGAATTTTCAACACTAGAGATTTCTCTCCCTTCACCAGATGCTATGGAGAATAGCAGTTATTGAGATCTCCCATAAGGGAATGATGCAAATAAAAATTAAATAAACTAATAGGCCATTATGAATACCTCAGAAGCCAATAAAAGAGCCTCCTCTTCAACACATGATTAGACTCCTGGAACCAGTTATGGAACGTCTACACGTGTTCCACAGTCTGTCTCTCCAGGGTACTTCCTTTACATGTCATCATGATTCTCCTCCCAGAAGGAGGTCTACTTATCAAGTTCTTCTTGTGGAAGGATGCTGCCCCAGGTGCTCTGGACACACACCAGAGTTCCATTATATTTATTTCAAACTTCCTCCCATCAGCAATATTTCATGATAAAATGGATTATTATGGGAATGGTTTGGGTTGCATTTACTGTGACAATGAAAAAGAGGTTTCAGGAATCCAAACAAATAACACACAATTGAGGAAATCAGAGGAATTAATATGAAGATATTTTTTAAACCTGACAGAGATGTTGGGGGGAGGGGTGTGGTGGTGGTGAGGAAAAGAAGTACATAGGTAGTTAAGGTGTGTAGGAAGAGATGACATTATGGACTCTGTCAGAGGAGAAGGAAGCATGGTAGTGAAAAGAGCTCTGAAGTCAGAACATCTGAGTTCAAATTTCTCATCTGATGTTTACTGCATATATGACTTTTGGCAGGTCACTTAGATTCCCTGGCCTTAGGCTCTTTATCTGTCAAATGAGGAGATTAGACTATATGGCCATTGAAGATGCTTCCAGCTCTAGCATCATAAATATTTCCTGGAAACAGAATTCAGATTCAGAGATGCCTTCGTAGGGGAGAAACAGATGTCCAGGAGAGCAGCAGCTGGGTAATTATTCCTTTACTTTTATAATTTCAAAAAGGATATTAGGCTAGAATTATATCTCTACTGCACATTAGGTATTTTTAAATTAGAAGTACAGTGTTTTTTAAAAGGCTTGGAATAAAAATTGCTTTTCTTTGTCATTCCCAAAGAGGAGGGAATAGCCTACTCTAATTATTTTATTTCTAGTCTATCAAACACTGGTTACTGTTACTGGTTACATACTACACATATACATTGGGACCAAGCCACAGATGAATATTAGAGGTTAAATAATGTTTATAATAAACTTTTTAATGAAAGCTTCCTCTAATAATTGAGGATGAAGCAGATTGGCATAGTGACTAGAACCCTGGACTAAAAAAAAGAAGTGAATTCCAAATCCTTTGCAGACGTAGACCAGCTATGTGTGTGATCCTGGGCTGATCATCAATCAGCCTTAGTTTCTTCACATGGAGATGACCATACCATCCCCTGCCCAGATCACCTCTTTCCTTTTTTGTGAGGAGAAAATAAAATATGCAAAGCACTTTACAATTTTAAAGTACTCAATAAATATTATCTATTATAATGACTTCTAAAAATAAGCCACCTTGGACTTGGTCAACCTTATATTGAATGCCACAATAAACCAATAAGCATTTTTTTTTCTGGTGAGACATTTGAGGTTAGGCGAGTTTCCTAGGATTACACAGTTAGGAAGTGTTAAGTATCTGAAGTTGGATTTGAAATTAGGTCTTCCTGACCTCAGGACCAGTGCTCCATCCACTGCATCATCTAGCTACCCCTCAATAAGCATTTATTAAATTCTTAGTGTGAACAAGATACTATGTAACCCCCCCAAAATGAGATAGTTTCTGTTGTTAAAAACTTAGCTTATTAAGGACTCTTTACTTAGTGAATCATGTCATAGGAAGACTCCAGTGTAATTTTTCCTTTTAACAAGCCTTATTTTTCTCTCCTTTTTTCCTCATTCAAAAAAAAAAAAAAAAAAAAAAAAAAAAGGAAAAAAAATCTTTAAGCATTTATAATCAAATTAAACAAATTCTCCTGTTGACTTTGGCTGGGCCAAAACAATATATGTCTTATTATACATTTTTGAGCCTATTAATCTCTGTCTTTAAGTAAGCAATATGTATCATTGGTCTTCAATTGTGGTTTGTCATTGCATGGACCAGCATTCTTAATGAGATCAGAAGCCTCTGCACAGAGTTATCAATTCATTAGTCGATCAACAAGTACACATTAAACACCTACTATGTACCAAGGATAGGGGTAAGTTTTGGGGATACAAAGGAAGATAAAAGAGCATTCTTGTCCTCTGTAAATTCACAATCTAAATGGGGAGACAATGAGTCAACAAGTGTATACTAGCAAACTATGTGTAGAATAAATCTTGTTGTTGACTTATTTTTAGTTGTATCTGACTCTTCATGACCCCATTTGGGGTTTTCTTGGCAAAGACACTGGAGTGGTTTGCCATTTCTTTCTCCAACTCATTTTATAATAAAGAACTGAGGCAAACAGGGTGAAGTAATTGCCCAGGGTCACACAACTAATAAAATTCTAAGGCTGGATTTGAATTTAAGAAGCTGTGCCTTTCTGATTCCAGTCCTGGCATTCTATCTATTGTGCCACCTAACTATCCCAGGATAAATAGAAAGTAATGAATGGAGGGATAGCATTATAAGAGATTACAAAAGGTTTTCTATAGAAAATGGAATTTTAGTTGGGACTTGAAGGAAGCCAGGGAAGCCAGAAGACAGAAGAGGAAGGTAAGAAATCCAGGTTTAGGAGATTGTCAGAGAAAATGCCTGGAGTCAAGAGATGAAGCAGCACTGGAAAGAAGCATAAGTACCAGGGACAATAAATACCTAGTGTATATGACCTTTTTGAGGGATTTAGCTACAAAGAGCACAAGAGATATAGGACAACAATAGGGATGGAAGGATCAAGTGAGAGTTTTTTTCAAGAGGGGGAAGACTTGGATATATTTATAGGCAGGAGGTGATGAGCCACCAGAGAGGAAGAGATTGAAGTTAAGTCAATTATCTTTAATTATCAAATCTGGTGATAAATATGAGGTATTCACATTAGACTAGTACCTCTGATGTGAGAGCTGCCAAGCCTTTTTCAGGGCTGCTTTCCACCTTTGGTGTCCATCTGATTCATTTGACTCTCACTTGTATTCTTGATACATATCTATTTGGAGTTGGTTCTTGGAAAAGATATTAGGTATTATTCTAAATCTAATTTCTTTCATACAGCTGTTCAACTTTTCCAGAAATATTTATCAAACAGTCCTTACCCTAATAGGGCATTTGTGTATGTGTATATGTTTTAACAGTAGGCTACTAAGTTTGTTTGCTTGCGTAACTTGTACTTAATCTTTTCCACTGATCAATTTATCTGTTTTTTAACCAATACTAAATTGTTTTGAAAATTACTTCTTTGTGAGGGAGTTTGAAATGTAATAATAACACTAGGCTCTCTTTATTCTCCCCTCCCCCACATTGTTTTCTTTGAGATTAACTTTTTTTTTAACCTTACTATGAATTTTGTCTTTTTTAAAATTAATTTTAAGTACACAAGTAATATTAATTAAAAGTAAAATTAAATATTAACATAAAAATAAATAAATAAGTGATTTAATTAATATTGTCATTTTTATTATTTTGACACACCCTACCTCTGAGCAATTATTTTTCTAGAATTATTTTGGTCTGCCTTTATTTCTGTGAACAGTGATTTATAGTTGTATTTAGGAAGTTTTTGTATATCTTGGTAGGAAGGCTTGCAAGTATTTTTTGCATTTTGTAGTTACTTTACATGGAATTTCTTTTTCTATCTCTTCCTGTGGGTTTTATTACTATCTTATACAAATGTTAATTATGTGTATACATTTATTTTCTACATATAATTGCATTGAACTTAAAATTTTCAATTAATTTAAATTGACAGCAGTGTATGTATGTATGTAAGTACACTATCATTTCACCTACAAAAATGATAATTTTGTTTCTTCATTATCTCTGCTTATAAGTACAATTTCGTTTTTTCCCCACTTATTGCTATAGTCAGAATATCTACTATCATGTCAAATAAAAGTGGTCATAATATATATTATTGTTTTACTCCTGATTTTGTTAGAAACAATTTTAGTGTATTTCAACTCTACATAATGCTAATTCGTAGTTTTAGATACATAAGGTGTTTTTCCTTTCAACTTTAAAAATAGAGCAATTTATTCCTATGTTTTCTAGTATTTTTTAAAAAACAGAAATAATTTCCATAGTTTATCAAAGGCTTTTTTAGCATCTTAGCACAATCATGACTTTTGTTGTTTTTGGTATTGACATGGCTTACTAAATTTTTAGTTTTTGAAATATTAAACCAACCCCATATTACTGATATAAATACAACCTGATTGTACTATATAATCTTTGTGAAATATAATTTCAGATTATTCCATTACCTTTTTTGTAATATTTAACATAATTTTTTTTGTGTGTGTGCTTGATAGAACTTATTATTGAATGCATCTCGTCATTTTTTTTCTTTTAAAGTTTACTTATTATTTGCTCATTTTTTTTAGATTGTTTTAAATAAATTCTTTATTTTGTCCTATTAATTTGGATATCATATTTTAGTAGAGATTTATTTATTTCATTTAATTGTCAGTTTTATTTGCACATAATTATGCCAAATAATTTCTAATATTATCCTTTATTTCTTTTTCCTTTATTGTGAATGCTCTGTTCTCATTTTTTTGATGTTGGTAATTGGTTTTCTTCTTTTTAAAATCAAACTAGCAAATAAGTTACCTATTTTATTATTTTTCTTAAAATGTATTGTGTTACTTATTAATTTGATGAATTTTTTTGTTTTTAATTTTGTTAATCTCTTGATTTTTAGTGTTAGTTTTAGGAGTTTGAATTAAAAATTTTTTTGCTTTTGTGATTATTTTTAGTTGTTTGTCAAAGTTATTTATCTTTTTTCTTTTTTGGTAATGAAAGTGTTTACACATATACAAGTTCTCCTAAGAACTATTTTGGCTACATTTCAAAAATTTTAATAGCTATCTCATTATTCGTTCTAATGAAATTACTAGTTATTTCAATAATTTCTTCTTTGATTCACCAATTCTTTAGGAATAAGTTATTTACTCTTTCAGTAAATTTTAATATTTTTTCATTTATCCTTTATTTAACGGAATTGTATTTCATTATGGTCAGCAAAGGATGTGTATAATATTCTTCTGCATTTGTTATGAGATTTTTATAATCCAATATATGATTTATTTTTGTAAGCTGTACTGTTGTAGAGGGCCAGAACTCTGGAGAAGTATACTTGAAACAAGGATATTTATAACAAGGTGTTAACTCAATGGAATTGATGAGATGATGGTTCTCTAGTTCATATATACTTAGTACTTAGTATGGTGATCTAATGGTTCTCTAGTTCACACATACATAGTGTGCTATAATGATGTTATCATACCAAAGTATTTAAGGGCTGAGAGGACTGGAAACGAGACATTCCATTTTTGACTATCCTCTTCGTGCCTTTCCTGCCTCATGCAATCCTCCACTAAGATCAAGACTGGGTCAGACTGTGACAGACACAGACTGTGAAGGAGACAGACTGTGAAGGAGACAATAAAGACTTTAGACTCTATTCCTGACTATTCTTGTGGTGTCTATCTTGTTGAGACCAAGGCTGGGCCAGAGGACCTCCAGAAAGCTAGCTGAAACATTACACACTGTGGAACTCACACACACACACACACACAAATATACATACATACCTTAAGAGAGGTAGATAGGGAAAATTTTTTTGCCATTAATGAATGGGAGCTAAAAGTTATATACACATTATAGCACACTATGTATGTGTGAACTAAAGAACCATTATATCACCATACTAAGTACAAAGTCCATATATACATGTATATAACTTTTAGCTCCCATTCATTAATGGCAAAAAAAATCTTCCCTATCTACCTTTCTTAAAATTCAACTCAGTCCTTAACTGCTTTCTTGTTTATTTTTTGGTTAGATATTAGTAAGGTTAAAAGGCTAAAATTTTGAGTATATCAAAATATCTCATTGTTATATTTTTACTGTCTACTTCCACTCCTAAATACTTTGTTTTTCTTTGAAGTATTTAGAGATGATGTGCATATATGTTAAATATTGAAAGTTATTGTGTGGCTTATGTTTTAATAAAATATAGTTCTTCTATTTATCTTTTTAAAATTAAGTATATTTTTGCTGCTGCCTTATCTGAAATCAAACTGCTATCTTTGTTCTTTGTTTTTGCTCAGCTAAAATATAATGGATTTTACTCTAAGCCATTATTTTATAATATATTTTTTATATATATAAAATTGGATTTTTCTTTCTAATTCATTTTGCCATCCTCTTCCATTTTATGAGTGAGTGTATAGCATTCACAATGAGGTAAAATAGTTAATTGTATATTTTTCTCCACCCCAGCATTTTATACTTTGTTCTTTGTACTCCTAGATCCTACTTTATTCTTATTCTTCCTTTTCTTTTAGCCCTTAAATAGTTAATTGTATATTTTTCTCCACCCCAGCATTTTATACTTTGTTCTTTGTACTCCTAGATCCTACTTTATTCTTATTCTTCCTTTTCTTTTAGCCCTTTTTTCACTATTCCCTAAGATTATCAAAAAGGTATAAAAATATCTATGGAAAAAAAAAAAACCATTGCTAACTTTTTGTTGCTTTTATAGAGGAAAAAAAGAGTATGGGGGGAAAGGGGGAGAGTGTTTAGCCATTGTGGAAGAAAATATCAATTTTGAAAGATAGATAAAAATGAAAAGTATGAGAAATGGATGGGCATTTATTTGTTTTTCACAGTTACGAAAATTAAATTGGAGAAATAAAACAATTTAGAAAACTAAAACCCACAAGAACATCAAAGAATAATCAAGGATGGAGATTATCTTCCTTCAAAAGAGTGTAAACTCCTTAGGGACTGGGATTAATTTTTGTAATCAGGAGTGGTAATCTGAGATTTGGTAAGAACCTTTTGTTCTTGATTCTTAGAACTCCTCTGTTACTTTCCCTCTTCTAGAATATAAACTCCTTTGGGGCAGGGACTAGCTTTGAAATGAGGGGTGGAGATTCATGTCCTGTAGCTTCTGTAACATTCCATTGGTCTTCAGGATTGGAAATGAAATGCTTGCTTTGGAGTTTCAAAGGTGTGTCCACTAACCTAGGTACCCATTCTTGCAATGATGTAAAATAAATCTTTCCTGAATTCATCAGTGAATCAGTGAAGTTCTTGATAAGATATTTTGTTTCTTGGAAAAGTATACTTACCTTCCTTCTTCTACATAAGCGAAAGGCCTCAACTAAGTCTATTCTTCCTAAAAAGGAACAGCCTCCACAATAAATATGGATTTAAAAAAAAAAAAAAAAAGCCTTTCCTCCTTCTCAGTCCACTTTTCCAAAAAAGGGTCTCAACTCAATCTGATTATAGAAGGAGGGAAGAACTTTGGTGTCTGTAGTAAAAGAAAAGACATGCATCAAAAGAAAAGGCTCAACTTAACCTGACATCTAAAGAAAGAATTGCTAAAGAAAAGTCACTAGGGCAAGTTGATTTGATCTCCAGAGCATGGGAGACTGGAAACCTATTCCTAAGGCCTCAGCAGCAAAAATGAATAAACAAAAACAAAAACAAAAACAACAATAAAAATTTTTTAATGATGTCAGGGATGACTATAATACAAACTCAGAAAAGGAGAATAACTCAAAAACACCTAGAAACAAAATCTCAAAGAAAAAAAAAAACCTGTTGCTCACAAAAAAATTAGAATTCCTAGAATAAATGATTCAAAAATTGAAAAAAAAATTAAATATTAGAAAAGAGTGCTGTACCTCATCAAAAGCATCAACAGCTTAACATAAAAGATCCAAAATCTGGTAACAAACTCCCTAAAAATTAGAATGGACTCAATTAAGAGCTAATGATTCCAGAAGATAATAAGAATTATTAAAGTAAAAAAGTCAAAAGACTGAGAAAATAGAGGAAAATATAAGATATAACATATAAAAATAAATAAATTAAAAAACAGATATGTTAGGAATATTTGCATTCAATCCTGTACCCCAAACTACAGCCACCACAAGCAACACCACAGACTACAGGTTAAAATCAATTTAGAGTGATTAGTTTTAAATCAATCCATTTCACTTTCCATACTCCTTTAGGGATCATGTAAATGAATGGCTAGAGAGAAAACTATTCATTGCTCATTCAAAGTTCATTGTCTTGCTTCTTCATATGCAATTCAAGACATTTAAGCAAATCTGACTTTCCTCTTTACACTTCAATGGTTGTATCTCCTGCTGAAATTTCATTGGGGCTCCCCCTCACTATTGGTTTCACTGGGGCTCTCCCTCACTATTGGTTTCACTGGGCCCTCACTATTGGTTTTTAAGCTTTGGTGTTTTTTGTTCGTTTGTTTTTGTTTTTTTGAACCAGTATAATCTCTATAAATAGAATATTTTTCTCCTCTTTTTTCTATTGCCCAATGCTTTAACTTATTACAACTTATTAACTATTTACAAAAGTCCTCCTCTAATGCCTCCTTTTGTCTTGGACGTGGCCTCAGGTTCTTGAAGATCGTGACAGAAAACAAACTCTAACTCATAGAAAGAAAAGAAGCTAGACGAAAGAAAGTTATAGTGGAAAAAAGAACTGCCTTTTTGGTACACTGCTGTTTACCAGCGATGGAATTTTTAGTAAGTCAATTCATCTTTTTAAGCTTTGATTTTCTTATCTGTAACATTAGTTTGAACTATATGACCTTTAACATGCCTTCTAAATCTAAATCCTATGAAAGACATCTCAAAAAAAAAAAAAAAAAAAAAAAAAAAAAAAAAAGCAGTCTACACCCATTATTTTCACTTCATCTGTTACTCATTTTTTAAACCCCTTGTAATGTGATCTGGGTTTTAATCTTTACAACCCACCTGAAATTGCTCTTGCCAAGGTTACTAAGGATCTCTTGACTAGTAAAGCCAAAGGAATTTTCTCAGCTCTCCTCTAAGATTTCTCTTCAGCTTTGATACCGTTGATATGGTCTTCCAACTGGACACTCTCCTCTCCCTTGACTTTTGGATCATTCCTCTCTCCTGGTTCTCTTCCTATCTGTCTGACCACTCCTTTTCTGATCATTATCCTTTTTCTGCTCCCCTTATACTTTATTCCTGATGTTTCTATCCTTATACCTTATTCCTTGACGATCTCTTCAAATATCACAAGCTCAATAATCATCTCTATGCAGATGACTCCTATATCTATTTTTATTTCTAACTAGAATATATATCTATATGACTATGATATGTATATGTATATTCTATATCAATCTATCTATATCTATCTATCTATCTATCTATCTATCTATCTATCTATCTATCTATCTATCTATCTATATTTCTGCTGAATTCCAGTTCTCTACCATGAGCTACTTCTTTGCTTACGTAGATATACCATTGGCATTCTAAATACTAAGTGGACATTTTCCTTCCTAAACTTGCCTCTCCTTTTCACTTCTCTATTTTTTCCGTAGTCTGTGCTACAGTAGTTTGTAGTAGTAATTGTAAGCCTGTAGTCACCTAGTTTTGAAACATCTGAATCGTTAATAAGTATTTATTAAGCATCTTCTATGAGACAAAAACAGGGCAAAATGATACAGATCTAAAGACAAAAATAAAACAGTTCTTCATGGAGTTTACATTCTACAAAAGGAAATGGCATGAATATAAATGAGGATATGAAAAATATATTCAAAATATGTATAGAATAATTTTGGGAGGGAAAGCAATAGAAGTTTGTGGGAGGTAGACAGGATTCTGGAAAACAATACTCTAAGCTGAGCTTTGAAAGAAACTTGAGTCAGAGGTGAGTATGGAGTATATTCCAGGCATAAGAGAGGCAACCTGTGTAAGAGTACAGCGCTAAGAAATAGAATGTAGTCTATGAGGAGCAACTGGAAACACATTTTAACTAGACAATAGAATACGTAAATTGGAGAGATAAAAGCTAGACTTGGAGTGATAAAGCTAAAAAGGAAGGTTGGAGCTAGATTGTAAAAAGCTTTAAATGTTAAACAGAGGAGTTTGCTTTTGACACTAGAAATAATGTGGAGCCACTGGAATTAAATCAGCAGTATAGTGACATGATAAGACCTGAGCTTTAGGCATATGATTTGAAAGATTGAAGAGAGGACAGACCTGAGCCAGAGAGCAATTTAATAATATTACAATAGTTCAAATGTGAAGTGATGAAAATCTGAACTAGGGGTAGTAGCCATGTGAGTAAAAAGAAAAGAATGTATATGAGAGATGCTACAGAGGTAGGAATGACAAGAATTAGCAACAAATTGACTATGGGGGATAAAGGAGATTGAGGAGTCAAGGACAATACTGGAGTTTTGAACCCTGGAATGTCCTTTACAAGAATGGGAAAGTTCAGAGGAGAGATAGGTTTGGAGAGAAACAGTGAATTCTGTCTTGGACATGTTGAGTTTGAAATACATCTGTCTTCTGAATATCCATTCTGAAATGTGCATTAGGCAATTGATAATTCCAGATTAGAACTGCATATATACTTCTGTGGTCAATTGCAAATTGTTAAGGGAACTTTTTTTTTTAAATGAAAGTGGCTGTGAAAAGGGGAATAAACAGATTAATAACTTCAGGCGGTGGTAAAATCTAGGAAGGATTTTCACAGGATAATTTTTTTTTTTTTCTGCTGAGGCAATTGTGGTTAAACTTGCCCAGGATCACACAGCTAGGATGTGTTAAGTGTCTGAGGGCAGATTTGAACTCAGGTTCTTCTGATTTCTGGACTGGTACTCTATCCACTGCACCACCTAGCTGCCCCCAAAGGATAAACTTAAGAGGAACAAGACACTAGGAAAGATGAATTGACGGGAGATTATGACTGGACAAAGAAATTTCCGAATTATTTTTTTCTTTTTTATCCGTATCAAAGCTTTTTATTTTTCAAAACATATGCATGGATAATTCTTCAACATTAATCCTTGCAGAACCTTGTGTTCCAGTTCCCCCCCTTTTCATCCTCTCTCAGATGATAAGTAGTCCAACACATGTTAAACATGGTAGAAATATATATTAAATCCAATATATACATATTTATACAATTATCTTGCTGCACAAGAAAAATCAAATCAAATCAGAAAAAAATGAGAAAGAAAACAAAATGTAAGCAAAACAAACAAAAAAAGCAAGCAAGAGGGAATGTTGGTAAATATTTTGATATTCCTTAACAAAATGGACATCCTCAACTCTTCCTTATTTACTCATCTCTTTCTAGACCTGATCGTTGCCAAATATTGTCTACTTGATCTCCATAATATCTCTTGTATCCATCTCCTTTTCTTTCTCTTTTTTTGTTCTCTTTTTATTGTTCTCTTACTTATTTCAATATTCACCTTTCTCCATTGAGAAGACAAGAAATATGATGCTTATTATTTTAATATCCTCCTAATTGGCTTCCAAGTTTCTAGTTTTTCTCCCTCTCCAATCCATTTCCTTCACAGATACCAAAATAATCTTCCTCATGCACAGGCTTCATGTCTCTGGCTCAAGAATTTTCACTGGATCCCTAGTGACTCTGCATTAAGAGAGTATGAGAAAGTGATAAAAGAGGAGGTAATGAAGTAAAACTTAGCTAGGAAAACTTTGCACAGGAAATAGTGTCCCAAGAGATCCAGTCACTAATCAGGCTGGGAGGAGCCCCAAAGTGGGAATTTGGTCTGTGGAGACCCCCCTTTCCAGTCATTGTCTTTTTGTGGCTATGACTATGACAATCCTGTCTCCTTTTTCCCTGATGATTTGTCATTCTTTTTAAACTGACTTTCCACTGAGTTTGAAGATACACATCCCATTTAGTTCCCTAGGATCTTTTTCTCTTTTCAGCAATCAAGAGTTTTGTATACTTTAAGTTGATCTATCTTCTTCTTTCCTAAAAAGGACAATTCACTTCTCTTCTACATTAATTATTAGGTATGATAGGTATGACCTTGAAATCTAGGTTAAGATAACTCTTTGACCTGAATATGAATCTTTGTCAGAGAAACTATTTCTTATAGAACATTTTGTTATTGTTTAGTCATTTTTAGTTGTGTCTGACTCTTTGTGACCCTATTTGGGCTTTTCTTGTCAAAGATACTGGAGTAGCTTCCATTTCCTTCTCCAGTTCATTTTACAGACGAGGAGCTAAGGTAAATAGGGTGAAATGACTTGTCCAGGATCATAAGACTTACAGTATCGGAGGCCAGATTTGAATTTAGGAAGATGAGTCTCCCTAACTCCAGGACCTGTTTTCTGATTCCTGTGCCACCAACCTGTTCTTTCTCTCTTTGTTGTTATTCAGTCCTTTCAGTCTGTTTGACTCTTTGTGAGCCCAATTTTAGGGTCTTCTTGGCAAAATTAGAATCAAACAGGTATATTGTTTGATTTCTTATCTCATGTGGAATGGCCTTTGGTCATGTACTGGATATGTGTTAACACTTTTGGGACATCCATATATCTATGCTAGGTCCATATACATATGTATGTGTGTGTGTGTGTGTGTATACATGTTTGCATACACATGCAGATATATATATACACACACATATATCAGATCGAAATTGGGGATATTTCACTCTAATATTTTTCCCAATATACTTGGAATTGTTTTTTAATACCAAAAGAGTTCTTAAATGGTAAGATGATAACTTTTTTATACACTTATAAAATTTTATAGCTGAAAGAATACTTAGAAAATGCCTAATCTAGGAGAACATAGCATACACTAACAATATTGTTTTAAGAACAACTTTGAGTGACTAAGTCATTTTGACTATTATAAATACTCAAATTAATTACAAAGAACATATGAAGGAAGATGCTATCTGCATCCAGAGAAAGAACTGATAAATAGAAGCATGTAAAGAGTGGTTTTACATATGTATATACACACACACATATATTGTTTACAAATATATACACATATTATTTATTTATTCATGTTTATATATTTCATATCTATGTGTATGTATTTGTATTTAATGGTAACCATCTCTAGGGTGAGGATGAATGAAAGAGAGGGAAGAAGAAAAGGGAAAAATTATATGATTACTTTATTATATATTTAAGAGAAATAGCAAGTTGTACAGAATAGACTTGTAGTTTCATGTACAAACTTCTTTTTTCCTATCCTACGATGTTATGGAAATGTTTATTTTATTTTATTCAGAACAGAATAAATAACTTTGAAAATGAGTAATCTAACACAGAGGTCCAGAGAGAGGTTAGGTGCTTTGCCCAAGGCTAAAAAGCTAATAATAGAGCAAGAAGCAGGTACCCTCATCCCTTGACTCCTAGCTCATAATTTTTCCACTTCTCCAAACTGTCTCTTCCACAAAACATTTGCAGACTTCCATAATACAATAATTCACAGCTGGTGTTAAATGTAAAACAAAGTAGAATAAAACAAACAAACATAAACTCCTCTGTCTTTTTTGGTTCCAGTTTAGGTGGGTTGGAGAGTGGGGAACAAGCCTTAAACAAAGGGGCTTTGATTAGAACACAACTATGATAGTCTTAGGAGCAATGCAATGACTAACAATGACTCCAGAAGCCAGATGATGAAGCATGCTGCCCACATCTTGGCAGAGAGGTGATTAAGGGGAAGGGCAGAAACAGACATACAGTTTCAGACACTGACAATCTGTGAAGTTGTTTTATTTAGCTCTACTTATTGGTTAAACTGAGAAGGACTTCTAGTGGAGCAGGGGAAAGGAAGTTTTCCTTAGGGAAGGGTTTTGGGGGATAGTGACAGAGATGCAAAAAGAAAAAGAGAAAGAAAAATATCAATGAAACATTAACACAGGAAGCCCAAGTTTCTCTGAGCATGCTTAGTCTTAATCTAGGGATAGCCTTGAAGGACCTTTGAATATGTCCAGTTGGTCTAACCGGAAGCCTGCTCAAAGGTCCCTTAAGTCAGGCTCCATGTTGAGATTAGACATGCTTAGAGAAATCTGGCATAGTACCTGGCACAGAGTGAGCACTTAATAAATATCCGTCTATTGTTTAATTGTTTACAAATACACCAAAGAGAGCAGGAAAAAATGCAAAAGGAGACACAAACAGGGCAGTTTTGTTACTATTATTTTAAATTTAATGTTTGAATGGGACAGGACCTGTGACTTCACTAATATAGGAAGCTGACAATGAGACTCCTCTAGCAGTATCAACCAGCACCTACTCTGCCACTTCATCTTAGAAAGTTATCTAGAGTCCTAGGTCAAGTGATTTGCCAAAAGTCACATAGTCAGAATGTGTCCTAGATTATACCTGAACTCAGGCCCTGAGGCAACTTCATGTTTACAACGTGGTTTCTGATGTTCTGATCATGGAATTCTGTGAATTCCTTTTAACAACAACAACAACAACAGAAAATATGCTGTGAATCCCCAGAGTCATTTAATATACTACGCATAATATTGTTTTAAATGTTTTATTTTCAATTCCAAATTCTCCTCCCCTACCCATTAAGAAGTCAAGAAAAATAAAACATGTTTTACATACACACACACAGAGACAAGCAAAACACATTTCTTCGTTAACCATGTGGAAAGGAAGAAAGGAAGGAAGGAAGGCAGGAAGAAAAAAAGAAAGGAAGGAAGGCAGGAAGAAAAAAAGAAAGGAAGGAAGGCAGGAAGAAAAAAAGAAAGGAAGGAAGGAAGGAAGGAAGAAAGGAAAGAAAGATGGAAGAAAAGGAAGGAAGGAAGGGAAGAAAGGAAGGAAGGAAGGGAAGAAAGGAAGGAAGGAAGGGAAGAAAGGAAGGAAGGAAAGGAAGGAAGGAAGGAAGGAAAGGAAGGAAGGAAGGAAGGAAGGAAGGAAGGAAGAGAGGGAGGGAGGGAGGAAGGAAGGAAGGAAGAGAGGGAGGGAGGAAGGAAGGAAGGAAGGGAGGGAGGGAGGAAGGAAGGAAGGAAGGAAAGAAGGAAGGAAGAAATGCACTTTAATCTGTAATCTAAGTCCATCAGTTTTCCATTTGGAAACTCATGTTTCATTATGAGTCTTTCGGAATTGCTGCTAGTCATTTTGTTGAGCAGAGCTCCCTAGTCTTTCAGCATTATCTTTACAATATTGCTGTTGGTTGGTTGGTTGTTGTCTTTCATTCTTTTGGAACCAAAATGACATCACTATGTTGTAGTCAAGGTATACTATGTCTGACCTGTGACTGGTCAGAATGATATGAGGTCAAAAGGCTCTACCATGGATTGGGCCCAAATAATCCACATGAACATTTGGAGTGGAAAGTTTTGAAATTTATTTATCTCAATTTATAATTCCCCAGGTTCAGCTTACTTCATTCTATGCCAGTTTATATAAGTCTTCCCTTTTCTTTATCATTTCTTACAGCATAATAGTATTCTATCACCTTCATAGACCATAATTTATTCAACCAATCCCTAATAGATGAGCACCTCCTCAATTCCCAATTATTTTCCATCATTAAAAGAGCTGCTATAAATATTTTTGCACATATGGGTCCTAATATTTTTGTACATATAACTCCTTTTAAGTTTTTTAGATTTATTCATTAAATACTTAAAATACATATAATAATAACTTTGCACCCTCAAAACTCCAAACCTATAAGGTTCAAATTGCACATAGCTTATTGTCACAGAGATGCACACACACACGCATGCACATTTGTGTTTGTGTATGTGTATATAATATGCATTATATATATTCTTTAATTGGACAATTATTTACTACTTGAGGTACCATTAAATAATTTTTAGTGTGAACCCCTTGGACCACTGTCATGAGTGAACCATTAAACTGGACCTCCTGCATTACAATATGCTACCTCTTAAATTTCATTTGTACTTTAAGAAACACTATCACATACTGTGTGATAATACACACTGTATAAATAGAGATTCATGGATTCAAATACAATCCTCTTTTTCTGTTCACCTTTGAATGTTAAGTTATTGTTAATATATACTGTTTATATGTGTCAAGCTCATAGTAAAAATATTTTTGTTGAAAATAAAAGACATTTGATTTAGAACTGCCCCTAGAAATGCCTGCCAAGATGGCCTATTTCTATGAAGTGATTCCCAGGCATTTTCTTGAAAGGTCCTTTAAGGATAATTGACTCAGGAAACTCGTGCCTCTCCACTCTCCTCTTCTTCATTTCTACTCAGTCCCCAACTTTTGCTTTGGCTTTATCATCTTAAAGCTGGTATTTTTAGATTTGTTTTGATTTCCCTCAGGTTCTTGGGTAGTTCATGTCATTGTAGTTTGATTATGACGAAGGCAGTGACATAGAGTGGATTCATTTGTGTCCTAGGGAATATTAGAGTGTTCCAGTCACAGTATGCATTCAGCTAAACTTGTGCAAAGGTTTGCAATTAGTCAAAGGGCAGAAGTTTAGCTTGGGATTTTTTCATCTGGGGCAAAAAGAGATGAACAATGGTGGTGTCTTCAAAGACGTTCAGATTGTGGATGATGTCATCCCAGTTCTATACTCCCCCAAGTGATAATATCTCAATCAATAATCAATAAACACTTATTAAGTGTCTACTATGCTAATATCTTTAAGTTTTTGCTTTTTTTCCTTTAAGCTTTTATCTGTAAGTACTATTCTTCACTCTTTCCCCTAAAAGTATCTTACCAGGGATTCCTTATCTCAGTGGATATTGCAAGATATTGACAGTACTCTTTTAAAGGAAAAACAATAAAAAAAAATTGCATGGTTAGATATAGTACAGCTCTCCATTCCTTTCTAATCAAGATATACTCTTAGGTTGTGTCAGATCTCACTCACTCAGACCTTTTTTCATTGGCATCTCTTCATCTTGATTTGGGAATAAAATCTAGTTTAAATTCCATTCATCTTTCATAACTCACATCAGATCTTGCCTCATTCATGAAGCCCTCTTTCTGGCTATTCCGGTCCATGTTCATTCTTTTCTAAGTTTCGTTATCCATTATAATCTGCATCAATCTATTTAATTGATCTCTTGCTATCTTAATTTTTCTCTAATTGCTTAATTAATGTTAGCCTCATTGCCTCAATTCTTTTGTAAATTCCTTTAGAGTAAGAAACAAGCCTTAAGTTGTGATATCTCTCCTCACGTCATCACGTCCTTTTCTTGGCCATAAATTTCACAACAGAATGACAAATGATATAGGAAGCATAGGGGTATGTTCTAGTAATCAGAGAATGAAATTATGGCACAAAAGAGTCACTAAATATTAAATAAAATAATATCTGATTTGCTAAAAAAAAAAATCCAGAAATATGTATTTGTGAGTTTGGGGATAAAGGAGCTCCAACCTATGTTTGTGTGTGAGCAGAATTATAGAGAGAGGGAATGTGAGAAGGCAGATCTGATGCCTGGGGCAGGATGTTGCTAGGAACAGGAAGAAGCCAAAGATGAAGGAATACAGACTCTTTCATTCTCACTAACTCCCAGAACTAGGGCTCCAGTAGACTCAGCAGCCTACTCAGGAGAGCAGGGAACTATCTCAAGATTTTCCTAAAGCATAATTTCAACCACATCATACCCTTACTCAATAAATTCCAGGGGCTTCCTTTTATTCTTAAGACCAAGTATAAATTCCTCTGACATTTAAAGCTTTTCTCAAATTAATTCCAACTTACCTTTCTGTTTTTTTTAAAACCCTTTTATTTTCAAAATATATGCATAGTTTCAACACTCACCCTTGCAAAAACTTTATGTTCCAAAATTTCCCCCTCCCCTCCCTTAGATGGCAAGTAATTCAATATATGTTAAACATGTGCAATTCTTCTATACATATTTCCTAAATTATCGTGCTATACAAGAAAAATCAGATCCAAAATTTAAAAAAAAGAGAGAAAGAAAACAAAAAGCAAGCAAACAACAACAAAAAGTGAAAATACTATGTTGTGATTCACATTCAGTCCCCACAGTCCTCTCCCTAGGTGCAGATGGATCCCTCTATCACAAGTCTTTTGGAATTGTCCTGTTGAAGAGAGTCACAGCCATCAGAATTGATCATCATATAACATTGCTGTTACCGTGCATAATGATCTCCAGGTTCTTTCTGCTCATTTCACTCAGCAGCAGTTCTCATAAGTCTCTCCAGGCCTTTCTGAAATCCTCCTGCTGGTCATTTCTTACAGAACAATAATATTCAATAACATTCATATACCACAATTTATTCAGCCATTCTCCAATTGATGGGCATCCATTCAGTTTCCAGTTCCTGACCACTACAAACAGGGCTGCCACAAACATTCTTGCACGTTTGAGTTCCTTTCCCTCCTTTAAGATCTCTTTGGGATATAAGCCCAGTAGAAATACTGCTGGGTCAAAAGATATGCACAGTTTGATAATTTTTTGAGCAAAGTTCCAAATTGCTCTCCAGAATGGTTGGATTCGTTCACAACTCCACCAACAACGTATCAGTGGCCCAGTTTCCCCACATCCCCTCCAACATTTGTCATTATCTTTTTCTGCCATCTTAGCCAGTCTGACAGGTGTGTAGTGGTATCTTAGATCCAATCCAGCTTTCCGGTCTTATACTTTGCTCCCTTTTATGAGCCGTCTGGTCCAGCCAGACTGGGTCTTCTTCCTGTTCCTCATAGAAAATGCTTCATCTTTCATCTCTCTGCTTTGGCAATGCCTACTCCCCAAGCTCTCCCCTCCTACTTTTTGTCTTTGACTTAGGAAAAATGACTGCTTATGTCACTGTTCCCAAGAACAATTCTGTCCAGACAGAGCCTGCCTACTGGATGGCCTCCAGCTGTGAGGGGATGTCAGGGAAGAAGGAGGAGTAGTCTTGTGCTGATGTTGCAAATTAGTGTGGACCCCACATGGGCAGAGAGGTCTACCTTTGTTAGCTCCTAGCTCCTAGCCCTTCTCCAAGGGAAACTTTCATTACTGCCAGGAGAGGAAGCAGGAGCTTGGGGCCAGAGCCCACTGCTCTACTTTTTCCAGAGAGAAGGTGTGCTAGGCTAGAAGTATGTTTCTTTGTTCCCTCAAATATTGTTCTTCCAGTGGATATGACGGGATTCCATCTAACTTTTGATCATTTTATCATCCTGTTGGGGAGAGGTTCCCCAGGCTTTATATCCAAGGCTTGACTCCTTTCTTGGGTTACTGAATTGTTCAGTCATGTTTGACTCTTTGTATGGAGTTTTCTCAGAAAAGATACTGGAATGGTTTCTCACTTCCTTCTCTAGTGGATTAAGGTAAACAGAGGTTAAGTCACTTGCCTAGAATCACAGCCAGTTAAGTACCTGAGGCCAGATTCAAATCAGACATTCCTGACGCCAGACCCAATGCCCTAATCCACCGAACCACTTAGCTGCCTCACATCTATTTATTTGATCACATCTACTTATTACTATTATAATAGCACAACAATAACTGATTTTTACATATTCTTTGACTCTTTTCTACCTAATACTTATTCCACAAGTTCTATACATTGCAAATAGCAACATTTATCCAAGTCATAACAAAACAGAAATTAGAAAAGGCAATGCATAGGAAAATATGTGCAATATAGAGTGAAGTTTTCCTATTGGGGATGAGGTAACTGAGCTTTACCAAGAGAGAATGTCCTGGATCTCACCCTAGGTCTTTAGAGTAGCAAACTAGAAATAGGGATATGATAACAACTACCTGATCTTCTCATGTCTTCCCAGAGTATTTTCCTTCAGCAATTGAGAATTTGGATCCCTAAAGGAGATTTGAAGGATGTTGTCAAATGCTTGAGCTCTTTTTCTTCTCACCAACTCCCCTTGCCCTGCCCTTCACACAGGGTAAGGTCTTCATTTTCACCAATAAAGAAAAGAGTCCTAATATCCATGGGTTTTGAGATGAGGAATACACTGAAGTTGATGAAAAGAATAGGAGCCTCTCATAAGTCCATCAATTAATTATGAATAAGTCAACTAAAGCCAACCATAGGGGTTAGTAGAATTTCTTTGGAGACAAGGAGCTGCAAGGGTGAATGTTGAAATGTTGAAAACTATCTTTGCATATATTTTGAAAATAAAAAAGCTATTATTAAAAATAAAATAATAAATAAAATAATAAAATAAAATAAAATATTCAACAACAAAAAATAGACAAAAGGCACCATAGACGATGAAAAATTTACATCATTACAACCTGGGGGATAGGTGATATTATTATTCCCTTTTTACAGATGAGGAAACTGAAGCAGACAGAGGTCAAATGATTTAAATCCCAGCTAGTATATGTCTGAGGTCAGATTTGAATTCAGGTTTTCCTGGTTCTGTGTAGTAGGAAAGAAAGAAAAGAAACTAAAGATGGAACAACACTGAATTGCCACCAGGGAGGACTTCCAACCACCAATTGCAGATAAACATCATAGGGTATTAAAAGAATGAACAGATATAATTGTTCTTGCACAACTCACCTTATTTTGGATATGAGTTCCTTGAAAACATGAGTTGTGTTTTGTCTTTCCATGAAGTGTAGAAACCCACTATTTATGAGTATTTACATTTTCAAAATAATTGCAGGAATAAGCTGAGGATGGTACAATGGAAAGAATGTTAGTGAAGTCACAGAGGACCTGGGTTTCAATCACATGGGACCATATGAAAATCATTTAGTCTTTGGGGGTGGGGTTGGGGGGGGGAGACTCAATTTCCTCCTTTGTAAAATGGGAGAATTAAACTAGCTGATCTCTAATCCTAAAGGCCTAAATTGATGATTCTGAAGGTTTCTTTAATCATAGAAATACTTTTCTCTTTCTGTTGGAGTTGCCAATCACTCAGATCATCTGTTGGTGTGGAAAAGTTATTTTAAAAGGCTACAGCCTAGTTATACACTGCAAGTGTTTTGAAGGCACATATTTTGGTAACTGGAAGTTTCTATTTATTCTTTTGCTTCTGTAAAACACCACAAATTTACTGAACATTAAAAAAAAAAACCAATGTAGATGAAGGGTAACTTGGGACTGGAAAATTTCTCAATTTCTTTATAGTAAAACCTCCAAGTTTTATGCACATTTTTCTGCAACCACTGTTAAATCATTTGGTATTTTGGTTGTGGCTTCATATTTGATACTGTGAGAAGCTGAGCAGCTCCCCAGTGCAGGATTCCATTACATATTTATATGTAAGGCAGGGAAAGATACTCTGTTCTTTTTTTAGGTTTTCAATTCCATTCCTGATTTGTAAGTCAATTTTCCTTTCCTATTCAAACCCAAACAGTTCACATTCCTGTATATTTCTTGTAGTTGTTATTGGTGTTACCAAACACCTAATAAATGGTCTTTTTTTTTTTTTAACCAAAAGAGCACCATATTGGGAGGCACATTAATACAGGGAGAAAGGCGGTGGTCTTGGTCTTGGAGGAGCGTGCTTCTTCACTTCCTATCTGTATAATGTTGAGCAGATCATTTAACCTCTCTGAACTTCAGATGCCTTTCTTATAAAAATGAGGAGGACAGAAGAGATGCCTCTAAGTCTAGATTTTGATCTTGCTTATGTTTACTAAGGAATTTGGTTAATTCATTTGGTTCCTTTACTTAAAAACTGCAGCATCTTCCTGAGATAGTGGTTGTGACTAAATACAGATTATGATTATTATTGTTATTATTATTATGGGTAGCTAGTTGGAATCAGGCAGCTAGGCTTGGAATTAGGGAGACTCATCTTTATGAGTTCAAATCCAATCTCAGCCATTTACTGTCTGGGTGATTCTGGGCAAGCCATTTAATTATGTTTTCCTCAGTTTCTTCATTTGTAAAATGAGTTTGGAAAAGGAAATAGCAAATCACTCCAGATTTTTTGCCAAGAAAATTCCAAATGGGGTCACAGAGAGTTGGACATGACTAAAATACTAAACAAGAACAAAATCATCAGCAGCAGCAGCATTGATTGTAATAACTTACTTGGGTTACTGTAATGCTTTGTTATTTACAAACTGCTTCCTTAACCAGAATTCTAATCAGGCATTTTAATTTCTGGGGCAATAATTATTCTCAAGGTCAAACCTAAAGCAAAAATTATGAACTATCTAGCAACTGAATGCACTTATTAAATATTTACCATAGACTAGATACTATATTAGGTATTGTGGCTACCGAGACAAAGGCAAAACAGTTCTTATTCTCAAGGAACTTAGATTCTGACAAGAGACAACCCTCATCCCATCCTCCCCTCCCCCAAACATGCACCCCTCATTCCCACCCAATAGCACAAATCCTGGTGGTTGGAGGGAAGAGACTAAAGCCACCAAACACTGAACTTTTCAATAGTTCCCCACCAAAATTACTTGATCTTATGTTTTTCATTCCTTCAGAATCCCAATGGTTCCTAAATGGATGTTCTTGTATGGTGGGTGACAACAGATTAACATGTGATTCTCTACTGAGAAACATTCACATTTTCCCAGTGTCCCTCAATATTTTAAGCAAAGAAATGAAATGTCCAGGAAATTTCAATTGGATAGGTAGCCTGCTAGGGGAGTTTTCTAATGGAGGGCAATTTTTCAGGGTCTTGCAAATCTTGTCAGCTAAATAGTTAAGATTGGCTCCACTTATCTCAATGCTATAAAAATGAGGGTAGAAGCAGATTGAGTTGTCTTGATTCCTTATATATGCCTTTCTTCTTTGTAATGATGTCCTTTTTTTCTTCTTATCTTCCTAAATGACTACTTCTTTCCTACTCTTTCCCCAATTCCTATAACCAAAACTTCCTCTTTGAAAAGCATTCAATAAATTCATTATTGTCAAACCATCTCTAGTTTGATAGATAAGTCTTCCTAATGATGTGACATAGCTCCTAGGAAGGATGTAGCAATAACCCTAAGGCTACCTGGTCTTAACCCTAAGGCCACCTGGCTTGAGAGTGCTATAGTTCCACAAGCATTGCTGGCTATCAGATAACAATCTGTTGGTCAGTGAGAACAAAGTTTCTGAGACAATAATAAGGTGCATACCAAATTGCTCCTCAACTTCACCTCTAAGCCATAAAATAACCATATTAGTGACATAAAACACATGGTCTCTAACTTTTTCCTATAAATTTATCTTCTTGCTCCTGGTTCTTGGCTAGTTTCTTTTGGAGCTTTGCCTGCTTTAATTGGTGTTACAATTATAGTAAACTTTGCCCAGATGGATCTGAGCCTGCAAATTCTTTTAAGACACCTTGTGACACTGGTCTGGAACTCCAACATTGTTGGGTTCCCCCTTGAACACCAACATTTAGTGGCCTGTATGGAGAAAGTATGCTCTCCTGTGGCTTCACCCCTTCCTTGTCAAGCTAAGCCCTCCCCATTCTTTTCTTCCTCTTTTCTGTAGCTGGGCATCCCAAGTACCTAGGAAGGTTCATTGAGTTGTCAGGAAATCCATGCTCAGAAAATTTCCCTTGACTGGGAATACCTAATCTTCAATTCTCCTGATGAGGGAACCTTTGCTTCTTTATACCCTCCTTGAGATGCTGGAGGAGGCAAAGAAATGGAAATTTTATGGCTTTGGCAAAAATGAGACAATCTTCTTCCATGTCATTTTTATCTGTGTCTGTGACTCTGTGAAGAAAGACTGTGTCATGGTTGTTCTGCGAGTTAAGTTTTGTTACCTGGAAAAATTTAAAATTCAGCCAACAAGAAAAACTTTGATTAGAACATTGGGAAAGATTTCTTAACATTCTTGACTCTCACTTTAGAAAGGGTAAAATTTTACTTTTTTCCTGTGGACTCCAGTCAGGTCAAGCTGGGGGCTACAGACGAAAATAACGTCTTAGTATATTCTCAAAGTTTTGTGAGTAATGGTTAACAAGTTTGACAATTAATTATTTTAAGATTGCAAGAAAAATTCCTGAGACATTGGGGATAATTCCAGGAATTTGCTCCATTCTGAATCATCTTAGTATGTTTTGAGGTACCATTTTTTAGAATTTATTTTGGGAAAAATAAGGATTAAATCTTATAAAAAGTTTTTAAAAGCAACTGACAAGACTAACAGTTTTGTTGGACAGTAAAGAAAAGTTAGTTGGCAGAATGCCCAGAAATAAAAAGTGAAAACAAAAAGGTAAACAGCAACTTTCTTCTAACCCTTCCTTGCCTCCTATCTTATCTGGAGCTTCCTTTTGCTCTTTGGTTAAAGAAAATATGGTTCACTTTACATAAAAACTAAGGTAGATGCTGAAAAGGGAAAGCATCTCAGAAGGTATTAAGGGACGTTCCACTTCCCAGATTGCTAGCAAGATCGATATAGTCCATGTCTCTCTATTAGCCCCTCTATTTCAGATCAGATTAAGAAAAGAGAATGCTGAAGAACTGTAGGGAAATTTAAATTCTGCCCCATCTGTAGCAATAAGAGAAACAGCAACAGCAATGGGAACCCCACACACCTTGCCCAAGGACCTCTACAACCTAGCTTGAGGGAGTGGGGATAGATTGGGAGCAAGGTCCAATGGTCAGCATTCCTTGAGCCCTGGCCCCTGAACCTACCATCAGAGAGAGATCCTGGAACCAGCCATCCCGGGTTTCAATAGGTATTGTCCAGCAACTGCCTGAGAAGAATCCAGGTGCCCTTGGCAGCACAAGCATGGCAGTGTGAGTGGGAAAACCTGTCAACCTTTGCATTTGGTAAACCCATCATTCTCTGTTTCAATTGCAGAAATGTATTAGCTATGTAATTTATGGCAAATTATTTTATCTTTGCCCAGTTTTCTGATTTGTAAAGAGAAATAATAATGGTTGTTGTAAAGATCACATGATTGCAAAAGTTCTTAACATAAAGTAACTGCTATATGAATGTTAACTGTTTTATTGGCTATAGTTGCTTCATATTTGATAACTTTATATGAGTGTTTAGACGTGACCAACATACAATGCCACTGTTGGGGACAAATGATTTTTTTTTGTGTATATGTAAGTAATCTGAAATCAAATTCAACTAAATTATGATCATCAGCCTGGGTTTCCCAGGAATAGGATAGTGTGTAGTGGAAAGAGAGTCTCTTTCTCTTTCTTCCCCCTTCCCTCCTTTCTTGACCACAGCAGGGATACATAGATGGAGGGGTGAGAAAGAGAGAGAGAGAGAGAAAGAGAGAGAGAGAGAGAGAGAGAGAGAGAGAGAGAGAGAGAGAGAGAGAGACATACAGACACAGAGAGAAAGAAATGGGAGAAAGAGAAGAGAGAGAAAATATACTAAAGTTCAGTGAAATTTATCTTAGATATGATAGTAAAAGAAGTTTTAAAGGTACTTTAATCAAAGCCCACAAAAGGAATATTTAAGTTGTAATTTATTTGTACTGACAGTATTAACAGAAGATTTAAGAGTTTGAGAACTTTAGGAAAACAGAAAAGCAGTTCACTGCTACTTTAAAAACTCTGGCAGCAAACAGCCTGCTTTTGCATTATCAGGAGTCAGACTTCTAGGGGCCCTATCAGTAAAAAAATGGCACTTAACCCTTGCCTGGCTCACAAAAGAGAAATGGTTTGGAATTGGCATTGAAATATGTGTGAATTGGAAAGTAATCAAATAGTAATTCAATTTGACTGGGACACAATTAGAATTTAGGGAATCTCATAAACTAAAGTTATAAATCTTAAAATAACTTTTTAAAGTGGTGTGTATGTTAAAATTGGAAACTTGCTTGTAAATTATATGAGATGTCTATTCATTTTTGTAATAGATTCTGTTCTATCTCAATTTTAAGAATTGTCTTGTTTTCTCCTCAAAACAAAAGGAAAGTTTATTTAAGGAAACAGAAGATGAAACCAGAACTCTTTCTGAGAACTTCCAAAGCTGCAACAGTTTGGGACAAAATAAACTGAACAACTAAAAGAAGATGGAAAATTTATTTATTTCATCAGCCTTGCTTACTCTGTTTTATAATGTTTTATAAATGTAATTTAGGAATTAGGTATTTCTATCTTTGCTAGAAAATTAAGAAGAAATTATAGTTAAGATTCTTTTGTTATTCTTAAAATTCTGAGGTTGTTAACTAAGTTATTTGGCTTTATCCTCATCATGTTTAACCTGAAATTGGTAAATACTGAGTGTGGAACAAGAGGGATGAGGTGAAACCCTTATCAATTTGCCTTCAAGTATGAGGGTTGCAGCACTCTTTTCCCCTTTTGCAGAGTGGAAAGGCATCAAAGGCCATAACACATGAAAACACTAAGAATAGTTAGGGTGGGCAACAGCAAGCGCAGCTTCTTCTAAGGGGTCTCTTAGACTCTCCTTAATTTGTAAGCTTGCAGATTTTTTTTAAACCATTGGTGTAGGCAAGTCATCATCCCTGAGAAATGAGCTTCTTTGGGATGTATAGTTCCCAAACAAGAAATGTGTTTACTAAGAATCTTGTTTATTGTTTATTATATAGAAATTATTTCTAATGATTGGTCTTTGTACCAGGATGAGCTTAAACTCAAGAAGAAAAAAAACCATAAAAGATATTAAACAAAATCTCCTATGTGTGTGAATCCTGGTAAATTTTAATTTATTTAAATTTAATTTAATTATTGCAACTTCATGAGAGTAAAAATAATGTATCTATCTCTAAGCCATGATTAGTAGAATTTGAGATATTTGAGATATCTCTTGGAACTGTAACTGATATTCTTTTTTTTTTTAGTTATGATAGTTTTATTTTTTTTTTATTATAGCTTTTTTATTTACAAGTTATATGTGGGGGTGATTTTACAACATTGACAATTGCCAAACCTTTTGTTCCAATTTTTCCCCTCCTTCCGCCAGATGGCAGGTTGACCAATACATGTTAAATATGTTAAAGTATAAATTAAATACAAAATAAGTATACATGTCCAAACATATAACTGATATTCTTTTGAGTTTTGAATTTGGATATGATTATATATGGATATGGATGATATGAATTTGGATGGATCATTAAGTCAGTAACCTGCCATTACTCAGAGGGATGCCAACCTGGGAGAACAAGCATGGCCTCTGCTCAAGATTGGATCCTTCTGATAGTTTCCCAGTTCTGTTTCTTTGTTTGTTTCCCAGCTGATTATTTTTGAGTCTGACTATGAGGTAGAATTGTTACTGTATGATTGGTTGTAAACTGTGATATTACCGGAAATCAAACAAAGCTAAGGATACTGTATCCTGTTGTGTATGTGTTCTTAGGCTGAAGCTTGTTTTGATGCTATCATAATCATGTCTTTGCTTTTTCCTCTTATAGTAAATTTCTATAACCAGAGCAAGTGGTCAGTAGATGCCATGAGCACAATACAAGATCTTTCTGTTTTCTGTCTGAAAATATAAAGTCATTTTATCATAAATAATTAGACAAATGAATGTTTGGTCTAATCATCTGCCTGTTACTAGATAAATACTCGTATGAAATTAGGTCCCTAAACTGCTACACTGTCTATGGGACCTAATTATTATTCCATTCATTATTGAAACAAAATCTCAAACATCTTCAGTATGGTTTAGAGAAGAGAATTTTAATACAATTAGTTTTCTTTGAGAGATGTAACTTAATGGGATATTTTGTGTTACATCAATGAAAAAGTTAATTTTATTCAAGTTTGTTACAAGTGTGGAAATAACATGTTTGTACTATGTGTCCTGTGGTACAGATATGTGTTCTTATAAATGCCTTATTTGATATGTATTGTTCTGGAATCGAGTATTTAGGTACCCTCCCAAATCTTTTACTCTAGGAGTAGAAAGTCTCTACTTGCAAAGGTATTGTTATTCATGTTTCCATACCAACTGTTATTCAACCTTTTTGTGAGCTTTGTCTCTTCTAGGCTCCAGAACCCCTCCAGATGCCGCTGCCACCATCTTCAAATAGTGTGTCTCCCCTCCTCAGTCTGGACTCTGCTAAGCAGGGACAGCTCTCCACCCTTATCAGCCTGAAGCAGCTCCAGAAGATGAGACCTTCATCTCTTTGCCCCAAATAAATTTGTTTGCCATCTGCTTGAGAGGTAAATGATGTGGTGTTGCTCCTAGGGAGGACATAGCAATAACCCTAAGACCACCTGGCCTTTAGAGTGCTGTAGTTCCACAAACATTCCTGGCTGTCAAATGATAGCAAGGTTTCTGAGACAATAATGGGGGGGCAAGCAGACCACTCCTCAACTTCACTTCTAAGTCATAAAATTACCATATCAGTGACATGAAACACCTGGTCCTCTAACTTCTCCCTATAAATTTATCTTCTTGCTCCTTGTTCTTTGCTAACTTCTTTTGGAATTTATCCCGCTTTAATTGGTATTACAATTATAATGAACTTGGAGATGGGTCTGAGCCTGCAAATTGTTTTAAGATACATCACAACATCCATCTGGAACCCCAACATTCCCCTTGAACCCCAAAAATGAGACTCATCTCTAAAATCAATAGTAAATGTAGAGCAAGACTCAAACTCACATGTTTCTGAATCTAAACTAATACTTTTTCTATCTGGTCAGGCTTCCTGAACTGAAGTGCAAATAATCCAAAAGGCTCACTGTATTATCTCTCAGAAAGGTAATATGCATTTAGCAGATGACAAATCTTTGCTTTCTTAAACCGATTATTAGCTTAAGAAAGGAATAGATTGGCAATGTCAACCATCAAGAGATCTTTAAGAAAAAACCTTTTTAGAGGGAGGTATTCTGCAAATTTCAGGATCTGTCTAGTATGCCCCAAATCTCTTCTTCTACTCTGAAGATCTCTAAAGCAGCCTAGGAGTGGATGAGACTAGTGGTATGGCCTAACTGTTAAAGACTAATTTAACCATAATTTACAACCCCACATTCAGCTTATTATGGTCATAAAGATACAGTCTGTGTCAGAGAAATTAATTGTTCTCAATGAGAGAACATTTAATATTCTAGGATTTCAATTATCTTTCTGTTTTACAAATGGAATTGATTTCCCTACACAGAAATTTTTTAAATTATTAGGCCTTTCATGTCACAGAGAGATTCAATAAATGCATCCTGAACTGAATGGAAATCCATTGACTCTTCAATAGCCACCTCCCCCTTCCATGAAAGTTAGGGTTCCCATTCATTTTTTTCAGTATTCTTCCCTCCTCCACATATATGATTTACCTTTCATAGATTGACACAAAACAGAAGAGGAACTCTAAACTTACAAAGAAGAAAGCTCTAAAAACTAATTCTTTCACTATCAATTAAGTAAACAATAAATAAATATTCATTTTAAAAAAAGTCTTTATGATTTTCATATCTTAGGAACTTGCCTTTTGGAGAAAATATCAAAGGTTTGGAAAGTGGGGCATGATCCAAGCTCCTGGTGTCTGTGATTTAATGTCAGAACTGGGGGACCTCTTTTCTCTTAGCAAGGGCAGATATAAACCTCATGTAATCTTTCTCTTAGAGTGAGACACTGTGGATAAGAAACCTCAAGAATGAAGCTCATAATTACAACCAAACATGTAGCAAACAAAGGAACAAGGGCAGAGCTGGGATGTTTTATTTGAATCTTGCCCACAAATGGAGGCAGCCCCATCCAAATTCTGCTAAAGATCAACGACAACCTGGAATGTCTCATTTCTCTGGTGAAAATTTCAATTTAAAGAACTATGCCAATTTATGTCATGAAAAATCAAAAGAACAGAAAGAAGAGAAAGAGTCTAGACTCACCACCATGCAGAATTTGGAAGTTTCTGAGTCTCCTTTGTGGTTTTATATTGACAGAATTTCCTGATTTGGAAAAAAAAAAGTTTTTCTCTTAGTTTTTTCTCTAATAGTTTCCATCCATTCATCTTATTTAGCAACCCATTATAAATATGTATTATATGCAGAACACTTACGCACTAGGGAAAAATAAAGAATTTAGATAATACAGTTTGCAGTTCCTTCCTCTATGAAGTTTACAGTCTAGTAAGAGAATAAGATATACTCAAATAACTATGATACAGACAATACATGATGTGTGCATAGTGATAGATTAAAATTGTTATTTTTACAACTAACTAGTTAAAAGTAATTGCTTTGGGAGGGATAATGCTTGAGCTCAATATTTACTATTGATATTAGAGATGGAGTCTCGGAAAGTTCTCTTAGACTTTTCCACTAAACTAGAGATGGTCTGATGGTTTTCTAAAGAAAGTGTCATTTGAAGTGGGTTTTAAATAGAGGCAAAGGTGGGTAGAAAAGGGTAGCTGCTATTTCAAACCGAGCAAAGGCACAGAGGTGGTAAAGCACTAGATACATAAAGGAGATAGTTTGTCTGGAGTGTAGATGTGGGTGGGAGTAAGAAGAAATAATCTTACCTGTAACTTATTCCTTGTATGACTATGGGCAAATTACTTAACTTTTCTGATCTTTGTTTTTTGATGGGTAAAATGAATGTGGTTAAAACAGATGCTCCCTAAGGTTCTTCCAGCACTAAATTTATTATTAGATGATCCTATGATCAGGTCTGGGCATAAAGAAGATGTAATAGTGTTGTGAAATATTGTTTAGATTACAGAAGAGGATAGAGGTATGTAGATCTTTTGGGAAGCTATTGCATTAATTTAACTGGATATTAATCAATGCTTGTATTAGGGTCATGGTGCTAGAATTAGAGAGATGAATAAGAAGTATATTAGAGAAGAGAAATCAGCAGACTTGAAAACTGATGGGAGTTGAGGGAAAGGGAAAAGTTGAAGGTTAATACCAAGGTGTCCAAAACCAGAGACTGAATAATTAAAAACACTACCAGTAGAAATAGGGAAGTTAAAAGGAGATATAATTGTATAAGGTGAGCAGAGCATTTTTCCAGAAATTTAGGAAGGAAGGGGAGGAGAGAATGGTGGAACAATAGCTAACTTGGGTCAGAAGGATGGATTCTGAATTTTTCTGGATGAGGAAATCTTTATATGTTTGTTGGCTGGTATCAGGCAGCTAGGTGGTAAAGTGGATAGAGTACCCATCCTGGAATCAGGAAAACTCATCTTCCTCGATTCAAATTTGACTTCAAACACTTGTTGCTATATGATCCTGGGCAAAGCACTTAATCCTGTTTGCCTCTTCTTTAAAATGAGTTGGAGAAGGAAATGGCAGACAATTCCTGTATGTTTCCCAAGAAAACTCTAAATGGGGTCATAAAAAGTGACTGATCACCAGGAATAACAACAGGTTGATATGAAGACAATGGGGGAAAAAAGAAATTAAAGAGATGTAGAAAAATAAAAGAGGTGATTGCTAGAACTAGGTCTCTGAAGGAAGTGGAAATGAATGGAACATGGCACAAGCAGCATATTTAGTCTTAATAAGTCAGAGATGCATCTTCCACTGAAATATGAAAGAAGTAAGAGACATTGGAAGATGATACTGAGAAGTTTTGAGGAAGGGAAGAGGGCTGTTAACAAATTGTTCCATTAAGAAGGCAGGAGGAGATAAAGGAAAAAGTATTCATTAAGCATCCACTATGTTCCTGAGACTGTGTTGAGCAGTTTACAAATATTATCTCATATGATCCTTACAATACTTGGGAGGGAGGTGCTATTATTGTACTAATTATACAGTTGAGGAAACTGAGGAAAAACTGGGGAAAGTGATTTATCCCAGATTACACAGCTACTAAATATCTGAGGTAAGATTTTAATTCATATTTTCTTGACTCCAGGTCCAGCACTCTCTTCATTGATTTACTTAGATATCTTGCTAAAGGTAGAATAATGAAAAAGTCCAATTCAAATCAGTAAATATGTTGAAAACATTACTATTGAATGTGCTAGTAAAAATGTTTTGATTTGCTCTAGTACTGGGATAGATTTGCACTGAACCATCCTTAATTTCTTGTCTGGTCTTTAGTAAGTGTGTGTGTGTGTGTGTGTGTGTGTGTGTGTGTGTGTGTGTATGAGAGAGAGACACAGAGAGAGAGAGACAGACAGAGACAGAGAGACAGAGAGATGAGAGAGACGAGAGAGAGAGACAGACAGAGAAAGAGAGAGAGAGAGAAAGAAAGAGCGAGAGAGAGACAGAGAGAGAGACAGAGCAAGAGAGAGAAAGAGAGAGAGAGAGAGAGAGGGGAGGGGGAACAGAAGTGTTGTTGCTTTTACTGAATGCATGATAATTGCTTGGCAACATTAGATAGTAAAGTGCTGCAATTGGGGTCAGGAAGAGATGGATTCGAAACTCATCTCTGACATTAGGTAGCTTTGTGACATTGAGTAAGTAACAGAACCTTTCTTACTTTCAATTTCCTATTTTTAAACTGAGGAAGTTGAACTAGATGGCCTTTTAAATTCCTCTCCAGTCTCAAACGTATGTAATCTTACGAGAAATTATTTGTTTTTTCTGTGAACTGAGCTGACTGTTCCATATCAAGATAAAATAAATAATTTGGGTCATAGTAACCTCACCAACTAAGGATATCATATGAAAATAGAATTTTGGCAAAGCATGTTTGAAATAAATTAGAAACTGCCAGTTATGCCTTAGAATATATTACTACAGGTTTCCAAGAAAGAAGTTGTAAACATCCAAACTTAAGTTATGAATTAACACTAAAATATCACTTAGTATATAGACTCAAGTATCTATCCACAGCCTGATTAATAGTGCCTTGGTAAACAGGCAGTACCCATGGTGTTTGGGTAGTGCCCAAAGTCTTCAAAGATTGAATATGTGTTCATTTTGTTTTTTAATCTATGTTATATAATCTCTAAGACCTACCTAGCTCTAGGTATGATGGTACTTTATAAGTCATAGAATTCAATCTCTTCATTTTATAAATTGAGAAAGTTAGAATGCCATTCCAAAGGTCATACAGATAGTAAATGTAAGAGGTGGGATTTGGCATAGTAGATAAAATATTGGATGGAAATTAAGGAAGACGTCAGTTGAAATCCAGTTTCAGACACTTACTTGTTATGTGATCCTGCAAAATTTACTTAAAGCTATATGCCTCAGTTTCCTCATTTGCAAAAACTGAGGATAATAGATCCTATCTCCCAGAGTTATTGTAAGGACCAAGTGAAATAATATTTGTAAAGTACTCTGCAAACCTTAAAGTGCCATATAAACACTTGCTATTACTGTTATTAGAATAGAATAGAATAGAATCTCTGATCCTAGAACTAGAGTTCCTTTCTATGGAAGCATCACATTACTTTCCTTTCTCTGCCATCCTGCTTTGTACAATTTGTGAGATTTCCAACAGACCATTCTCCAGTTAGTAATCTGTACTCTGAGTAATTCTTCAAGTACCATGTCCAAATTGTAAGTCCTGCTTTGAAATTATATTACTTTAGAGAAACCAACAGTATATCCCCAATGAGAAAAAAACCTGAGCATATAATGTCTATAGGTTATAAGTTGTGTAGCTGGCATAGAGAACATGTCTATTAACTGTCTTGGAAATAAAAAAATGTTTCTGTCTATCTGTCTGTGTCTCGATGTCTGTCAGTGTGTGTGTGTGTGTGTGTGTGTGTGTGTGTGTGTGTGTTTGGGTGCGAGTGTGGGTATGGGTGTGGGTATGGGTGTGAGAGAGAGAGGGAGAAAAAGAGAGAGAGAGAGAGGAAACAGAGACAGAGACAGAGAGAGGCAGAGAGACACAGAGACAGAAAGACAGAGAGAGAGACAAAGAGGAGACAGAGAAACAGAGAGAGAGAGAGAGACAGAGACAGAAAGAGAAAAGCAGAGAGAGACAGAGATAGAGTCAGAGACAGAGACAGAGAAGGAGGGAAGGAGGAAAGAAGAGAGAGGGAGGAAGCGAGAAAGAAGGAATCTCATTTTGGAATAGTCATCTGTTACAAAGTGTCATCTAAATCTTCTTATATCATATGAGTCTTTATTTTCCACTATATTGGAAAGCCTACCACTTCTCTTCTGCCAATTCCACTGGTCCTTTAAGACTTGTCTCAACTTTCATTCCTTTTTGAAAGCCTTTAACTCTGTTAGTCAAACTCTCTTGTGTAAATCTTTCTTGAGCTCCAGTGAAAGTAAGGATAATAACTATGTGTTATTTGGAAGATGAAAACCACTATGGAAAATTTTAAAATATGTTGTTGTGTTGTTGATGAAAAATTATAATATGAACAACAATTGATTCTTTTCAAAGTGCAGTTGTAGCTTTTATCTATTACTGTTCAGTCAGGTACTATTAACAGCTAATATTCTGGGTCTTTTTCACAGTTATTTTTTTGCTAACTAACTCCAAGTGCAGCTGAAAATTCGCCACTATTTTTTTGGCTCCTGCTTAATATCTGAGGCAGCTTAAGACAAGATGTTACATAAACTCAGAATTCCAAAATAACTCTTTGATTTTTATTACTAGTAGCATTTAAGTTCCAGTGAGGCAGGATATTTTACAGGCATATCCCACATAAGACTGTTCTGACTTTGTTTTGCAATAACATCATTAATATATTATTAACCAAACTCCATTGTGAAGTCACAGAACCCTTTGAAATATTATTTATTCCCTTGCTTAGTTATGGCATTTAAAATATTTTTCCTATGGAACTATCTTTTCCCTATAATGCTTTTATGAACAACAACTAGCCAATTTCTAGCCAATTATGATTAGGCAGAGACATATCTTTTTCATTAAGTCATATTACAAATTCTTGACACTTTGATACTGTGAATATTATTAGGAATATTTGGTTATAATAGCATTAGGGAAATATAATTTTAGAGCTAGAAGAGCATCCATTTCAACTCTTTTACTTATTTTTAATAATAGTTTTTTATTTTCAAAATATATGCAAAGATAGTTTTTAACTTTCATCTGTGCAAAACCTTTTGTCCAAATTTTTCTCCCTCCTTTCCCCTCGCCTCTCCCCTAAACAACAATTAATCCAATATATGTTAAACATGTACAATTTTTTTATACATGTTTCCAAATTTATTGTGCTGAATAAGAAAAATGAAGTTAAAAAGGGAAAAAATGAGAAAGAAAAGAAATCAAGCAAACAATAACAAAAAAGGTGAAAATATTATGCTTTGCTATATATTCAATCGCTATAGTCCTCTCTCTGGATGCAGACGTCTCTTTTCATCAGAAGTGTATTGGAATTGTCCTGATTGTTGAAAAGAGCCACATCCATCAGAGTTGATCATCACATAATCTTGTTGCTGTGTACAATATTTTTTCTTGGTTCTACTCATTTCACTCAGCATCAATTCGTGTAAGTCTCCTGAGGCCTCTCTGAAATCATCCTGCTGATTGTTTCTTATAGAACAATAATATTCCATAACATTCATATACCATAACTTACTCAGCCATTCTTCAGTTGATGAGCATCCACTCAGTTTCTAGTTCCTTGCCATTATAAAAAGGGCTGCCACAAATATTTTAGCTCATATCGGTCCTTTTCCCTTTTTTATTATCTCTTTGCAATGCTTTTTTTTTTATAGAGGGAAAAATTAAGGCTCAGAGATGTTAAGTGATTTATCTAGTACAGTACCCATTAACAAACAGAACTGGAAATATAACCCAGGTATCTTGAAGATTCTGTGCTCTTTCTATCATGATATATGACTTCCAAAATATAATCTTCTGAATTCCACAGATGCCTCATGAAAAGACTGTCACTTATGGAGGCAACTGTATTCTTTCATTGAGGGTGTCTGTGTAGTTCAAAGCCAACTGGACTTGTAACCCTACATAGCTTTGTGAATGTATAAAAGAGACAACCAACCCAATAATTCAAGTAAAAGAAACAGAATTTGAGGTTTGGTCTTATTTGCCAGATAAATGCCAAAGCCCTCCTATCTGTGGTGCATACATCTCCTCAGAGACTGGCCAGTTCCTGTCTCTTTAAATTAACAATGATATTTGAAACAATCCAGATTATATGGATCTTGCATGTATCATCACAGATGTTTCTCCCTTTTGTTTACCTTTGAGTGATTAACCCATTTCTTGGTCTATGCATTGCAGATGTGTGCCTTGTTTTTCAGAAAACCTAATATTAAAGTATGCAAACATGAAAATGTTTAAATCAAGAACAGGGGCCCATGAGGAAGGAGTTGTTTGTTCTGCAGAAATAGTATATGACTCTGGAAAAGTATACAAATTCAAATGCAACAGAATAGATAGGGGGCAGGGAAAAAGGCACAGAGAGACACCATATATTTAAAAGATAGATGAGAAAAATCCAATAATTCAAGGTAGGAAGCAATGTAGAAGGAATTTGGGTGAGAATCAATAGAGGGGGAAAATAGGAATGACATTACTGTGACATTTTAGACTACCTCAGAAGAAAGAAATAGGCAAAAAGCTTAAGAAACAGAATACAAACTGGAAGCAGAGACATAACTGAGAGGCATAAGATAGAGAGTAGTGATGGAAGATTACCTTTATCTGGCTATCATTCAGAATTCTTTCTCTCTGGCAAACGAAAACAACTAATAAGTCAATTTTTATCCTACACTACTTGAAAATACATTTTTAGTTTTTTAGAATGCTAGAATTTCTTGCAACATCTCTCTCTCTCTCTTTACTCCCAGAGGATTGTTCCATATACCCAAGAATATTGAAGGAGAAAGAAGAAGAGAAGGAAGAAAGAAGAAAAGGAAAAATAAAAAATCCACTAGCAAAACTGATCTATATATCTAAAAATTTGAAAATATATTCAATGTGTCACATCTGTGGACTTTATATCTCTGCAAAGGAGTGAGGGAAAGGATCTTCTCATATTTCTCCTTTGCTTGGTCTTTGTAATTTTTCAATATTCCACTTTTGATTATTTTGTAGTTCTTTCCATTTACATTGTTGTAGTCGTGTGTATTATTTTCTTGGCTCTACTCAACTTCATTCTTCAATGGACTGATAGCTCTTGATGATAATTTCGTTCTTTAAAATGTAGAGGATGGGACAAAAAGAATTGCTAATTTATACCTGATTGTCATGTATATATATATCACAATGATAATCAACATATGATACAATATATTCTATATCATTATATAATGAATACAATAAATAACAATAAACCATATATTATATTTTTAGATTGTTGCGATTTCTCCTTATATTACTCTTGGAGAGACATTCTTATAACAAAGACTTTTTTTTAAAAAGATATTTAAAAATTGTTGATCCATGCCTGTAATCTCAATTAGTGGGAAGGCTGAGGCTAGCAGCTCTCTTGAGTATAGTTTTGAGTTATGATTAACTATGTCTATATGAACTAAATTCAGAATTGATATGGTAAATCTCTGGGAGCAGGAGACCAGCAGTTTGCCTGAGGAAGGGTGGTTTGGACTAGGCTGAAAATGAAAGTTTAAAGCCCCTGAGCTTGATCAATAGTTGGGGTCAGGCTGTAAGGAGTTCCTGCATTTCCAGTCTGGGAGAGATGTGGAGTCTCAGACTCTTCATGAAAAAATAATGACTAAATGAATTAAAATAATATAATAAATAACAAAATCAAAACTAAAAAGAAAGTGGAAGAAAAAGTCATTAAAATGTATCAACACATTACAAAAATTATATGTAATTTATAATGTTAGAAAAATTCTGCCTATATCTCCACCTATGCAGAGAAGGAGGGGGAAAAAGATAGAGGTGAAATAACTTATTTGTTCAAAGTTGTTCTTAAAACAATATTATTACTATATAAAATGTTCTCTTGGTTCTGATCATTTCGCTCTTCATTATTTTGTACAAGTCTTTCCATGTTTTTTTAATATCATTGTGCTCATCATTTCTTATGGTATAGTAGTATTCCATCATAATTGTCTACCACAACTTGTTCAACCATTCCCCAATTGATAGGCATTTTTGCAGTTTCCAGTTATTTGACACCACAAAGACATTTGCTATAAGATTTTTAGAATGTATAGGTTATTTTTCTTTTTCCCAAATTACTTTTGGAAATGGATCAAATAGTGGTATTTTGGGGTCAAAAAGTATAAGTAGTTTAATAACTTTTTGGGCTTAATTCCAGATTGCTCTCCAAAATGATTGGATCAGTTCACACAACAATGAATTAATGTCCCAATTTTTCCATATCCCCTCCAACATTTGTCACTTTTCCCTTCTATTATTTTAGCCAGTGTAGTCGGTATACAATTATATAGGTTTTGATTTCTGCATTGGAAAACTGCCTGTTCATATTTTCTGACCCATTTATCATTTGAGGAGAAACATTCTTATAGATTTGATGAAGTTCTTTATATTTTAATATATTTATATTATATTAGTAATATATACAGATAAATGATATATGTTTTATATATTTGCTTTTATATATTTTAGATAAGAGACTTTTATTTGATAAACTCTTTACAAACATTTTTGTCCCCAGTTTTCTGCTTTCATTTTGATCTTGATTATATTTGTTTTATTTGTACAAACCCTTTAAATTCATTAGTTTTTATTAATTTAATTAATTGATTTATCTGTAATTGAAATATTTCAATTTCCACTTTATAGATGTGGAAACTGAGGCTTAGGAGAGCCTAAGTAACCAGTTTATGATCACAGCTATTAGGCATTGGAGTTGGGATTTAGACTCAAGTTACTTAGTTCTAAGTTTACTGCTCAACTCACTATATTAGTCTAACAAAACTTGAAAGTTTACTTTAAAAAGACAAACAAATTTAAAAACACTTCTTTAGTTGACAAGTCAAACATTTATTAAGTGTTTACTATATACCGGGCAAAATAAAAGACAATGTCTTCCCTGAATCAGCTTACCGTCTAATGTAGACAACATGCAAAGAACATCACATAAATTGGATATACAGGAAACACTGGAGATGATCTCAGAAGGAAGGCATGAAGATTTAGGAGCACTCAGAAAGGGTTTTTGCAGGGATTTTTCTCAGAGACTTAAAGGAAGCCAGGAAGCAGAAATGGGAAGGGGTAGAATTCCAGGAATGACCAGTGAAAATGTGGAGAGGTTGGGAATGTCTTGTTCTAGGAATGCTGGCGTCACTGGACTGTAGAATAGGTGGAAGATTCAAAAAGAATGGCAAGGGAGGGAGAGGAGAGGTTACAAAGAGTTTCAAAAGCTAAACCAAGGATTTTATATGTGATTTTGAAGGCAATAGGGAGTGACTGATGTTTATTGAATAGAGGAATGACTTGTCAGCCTGGACTTCTGGAAGATCACTTGGATGGTTGAGTGGAGAATGGACTGGAATGGGGAGAGCATCTGCCAAACAGTAGGCTACTGCAATAATCAGGTATATGGTCATAATGAGGTACTCAGTATAGAATATAGCCAGTGTCATGTATGACAGCAGCAAGGAGACCAAGGTCACTGGATTGCAGAGTATGTGTGGTGGAGCCAGGTAGAAAAAGATTGAAAAGATAGGAATGGGGTTAGGTTGTGGTAGGCTTTAAAAACCAAACAGATATTTGGACCCACAGACGGTTGGGGAGCCATCGACAGCGTGGTAGGGACTGATCCATCAGATTTGTTGTTCTTTAGAAGACCAGTTTGACATCTTTCTGAATGGGAATAAAGTGGGGTGTCAGACAGATACCAGGAAGCTATTAAAATACTCTGAGTGTGAAGAGATGAGGTCTGTTCCAGGACAATGGCAGTGTCAGAAGAGAAAAAGGGGTGCTGTGAATTGACAGAAACATGATCAGATATGGGTGGGGGTGAGAGAGTGGGGAGTGGAGGAAGATACATAAGTTTCCAGCCTGGAGGATGGGATTTAGTGCCCACTGAGATTTAGCACCATTCACACAGTACTGTTGTTTATTACAGTAAATACTGTAGCTTAACAAATAATAATTAATTAATTAACAGTTGGGATTTAACCCACAGCCACTCTGACTAGCATTGTTTCTTTATTGGAGATTTTAATGAATTTTCCTTCTAAAACGGAGGAACAGGGAATGCATGAACACTGAAATTTCCAGACCTCACTCGTATAGCGCAAATGAACTCTACTCACCACTCTTTGTATCTCACATTGAATAATAATGTGCTTTCCCCACAGCAACCCTCTGAGTTATGTATGAGCAGGGATATTATACCCTTTTTTACAGATGAGAAAACTGAAGCACAGAGAGGTCCAGTGACTTGCCCAGTTACACAGCTAGTACTTGCTGATTTAACTCAATAGTCCACTCCCAACTCCAAGCCCAGTGTTCTTTTTATCACCTCACACCAGCCAATATCAACATGCTTTGACAATGTGGCCATTGTTAATAAGTTTAATAGCTACTGACAATTTTTATAATGCTTATAATAATTTATAATATTTTTATTTTTATTTAAAATTAAATTATTTAATTTATAATAAATCTATATAATATAATAAATAAATGCAGTATAGTACAGATAAAATGACTGCCAATGCAGTATTTTCCCCTTCCTTTCTCTGCTTCCTGCTTTCCTCCCAGTTTAAGTTGCATGTCATTCTATATAGACCTTTTCAGTCTCCATGAGGACTCTGACCAGACTGACTCATACATCACTTCCTTATAGCTAAGGGGCAGTGATAAGAGCTAAAGAAGTTTTAGAGGCTGTTTCATCAGCCTGGGGCAGTGGCCGGTGCAGGTCAGAAAGGACACTTGTGGGTACTGTCTTGCTTTAGAAATCTGGAGATAGGCAAACTCAATCAGCTTCAGATTTAGGATCCATCTTCCCACTACCTATTGAACCTAATATCTAAAATGGGCTTGCCATATGGATAGTAGGTCTAATAACTGTCTATTGGGCTACTTTCAAATTGCATCCTTGGTTCCAGACTGTCAAAAATGGCTGCTGCTCGCTACAGATCCCCCTTTTAAAGTTTTTTTTTTTTTAAATATTTGATTTCCACCTCCCCCCCCCCCCCAAAAAAATTAAGTATAAAAACAATTTCGGAGTTTCCTTTCTTTGGAAACCATCCAGATAGCCAGTAACTGTGACTCACTTGAGTGTGTGTCTGATAACAAAAAGAGGTCCTTTCCTTCCTTTGGATCTGTGTAAGACTGATAGGACCAAAGCGAGCTATCTGGATGGGGTCAGGATGGCCTTAGGGGGATTCTTATAGCCTTGTAGTCTAGGCAACCAGCATAGTCAGAAATATTATCCTAAGCACAGAGCAGCCAAGATGTCAACCAAATATTTGATTCAGCTCTAATTGCCACAAATCTCCACACCCAACAGTAGGAGCATAATGTGCTGAATCTGAGATTTCAGGAAATGGAGCTGATTAAAGTGTGCACTAGTAAGAATACAAAAGGAAGCTTCCTTTCTGCTCCACATCCCAACAGCTAGTAATTATTGGTTTGTTTGATTTTTTTTTTCCAACTGTAATTTTGTCTCCATTTTTCCTGCTGCTTGCCATTCCCTTAAATGACAGGGTGTCACTACACAGAATGACAGGATGGATTGCCAAATCTGGTCAATCAGAATGGTGCTCCAAACGATGACTTCCTTGGGAAAGGAAATTTTCAGACCAAGTTGATGTTCCTTTTGCAAACATCAACCCCAGGAACCACAAATCTATCCCTGAATCAGATTTCTCTCCAGGGAGCCCTTCCTTATATGCCTGTTCCATTAAAGTCTAGGCTTTGGATAAAGAAAAAAATCAATAAAAGGGAGAACACATAAATTATTTCAAGACACAAAGCGGGGATTGTCTTAGTTCAACCAATCACAGGAATCTTCTGCTGCAATTGTGCCTTTTTTTAAAAAAATGAAAAAACCTCTAAGATTTTGTTATTACATAATAGGTTTGATTTTTAAAAAGGAATGATAATCTCAGTGTGAAACCTACTATTATCAATCACAATTTCTAATAAATATACTTGTGATGTAGGTCTGAACCACTCCTCTGGAGATGGTCTGTCTCTTGAGGGTTATAAAAGGGGCACTCAGGGGACACAAGCATATATATCAGGCAGACACATTAAATTCTATTATGCTGTTATCTTCTCTCCTTCCTCCCACCCCATATCCAGAAGTTTGGGCCTTTGGTTTATGTTCATACACAGACTTGCCACAGGCTGTAACCTTTAGAAAGCTGCAGTTTTAGAATTCCCATGCACAAAGGCTCATTCTTTAAAATATGTGCTAAATATCTGTCAATCATTTATTATTAGCTATGTGACACATCATTCTCTTCCTTTTCTCTTGAATTTCTGTCTTCCATCTGTCCCCATGTTCTTGGTTCCTCTCTCATCTCATGTTAATTTTCTCTGCTTGTTAAGATTTCTTTTGGAAAGTTCTCCTTCACCATTGTAATAATATTTCTACTTTTGCTGCCAACTTTGTAGAATTCTTTTGGTGTCTTTATTTCATTCCACTTCATTCTCTTTTAAAAAAAAAACAACACATCCATGGTCAAAGCTTTTGGAGTTAAGTGACTTGTTCAGGGTCATACAGCTAGTAAGTGTCAAGTACCTAACAATGTATTTGAACTCAGGTCCTCCTAACTTTGAGGAAGGTGCTTGATCTACTGCTCCACTTAGTTGCCCTCCACGTCACTCTTTATGCTCATATTGGCCTTTTTCTCTGAGATTTTTCTTCCTTTATTCTTGTAATACCTAGTCAAGGTATTACTGAAAAGCTGTGCTGATGAAAGGCTACTCCTAAACAATAAGAAGGAAAACTCCCTACCACATACTTTAGGTTTATTTTTAGATGACAGACATTCTCAAATGATATCACTTTTTAAAATATATGTATATGTACATATATATGAAGAGAGAGAGAGAAAGAGTGACAGAGAGAGAATTAATTGTTTTTTAAATGATTTTTATTTATTATAATCATAGCTTCTTATTTTTCAAAATACATGCAGAGATAGACTTTGATCTCTGCAAAACCCTGTATTCCAATTTTTTCTCCTTTCTTCCCTACCTCTCCTCTTCCCTAGACAGCGAGTAATCCAATAGAGATTAATCATGTGCAATTCCTCCAAATGTATTTCCACATTTATCATGGTACACAAGAAAAATCAGATCAAGAAGGGGGAAAATGAGAAAGAAAAAATAAGCAAGTAAACAATAACAACAAAGATGAAAATATTATGTTTTGATCCACATTCAGTCCCCATAGTGCTCTTTCTAGATGTAGATGGCTCTCTCCATCACAAATACATTGGAAGTGGCCTGAATCACCTCATTTTTGAATAGAGCCATGTCCATCACAGTTGATCATCACATAATTGTTTTGTTGACACCCTTTCACTCTAAAGTTTTCACCACCTAGTAGCTCTCCCTGGCTAGGCTTCCTTCCTATTGCTATGAATATAAGTGTCCCAACTTAACCTCTTTAGGGAAGTCATTTGAAATGACAGAGACTTTAGAGAACATTTAATCCAAATTATTCATTTTGTAGATAGTTTGAGTCCCCCAGAAAGAAGCAATGAGTGGGAAGACAGGGCTAATTCATGCTACATCATACTCTTGGTTCAGAGTTCTTCCCATTATACTCTGCAGTCTTAGTTAAAGAGGATGTTGTCATCACTCCTTTGTTGCAAGCCATTGAAGTCTAGAAAGTGTTAAAGAGAGAATAACACCTAGGAGAAGCTTTCTTCCTGATATAACTAGAAAATTAATTGTCCAATTTTTTAAATAAAAAATTATGCTAGGAACAAATTCCTTTTAGCTCATGTTTAGGATTTAAAGTTTGAGGGAAGTATTTAATATAGATTTATTTTACAGATGAGGAAACTGAGGCTTAGAGAGGAGTGAATTGTCTAAGGTCATGTAGTGGCAGATGTAAGATTTAAACTCAGGTCTTCCAAATTCAATGATCTTTTCTACTTCCAAACAAAACAGAGAGAATTTTTTTTGAGAGCTTGAGAGCATGCTTCTATAAATAGGAAAGGAATCATAAAATCATAGATTTAGAGTATTAAAGGACCCAAGAAGTCCAATTCCTTAATTTGGATTTAAAAAAATGAAGAACTTGATGTTGATATATATGATATGATTTGTCCAGGGTCATAAAGACAGAATAGAATAGAAGAGCCAGAATTTGAACCCAGCTTTTCTAACTTCAAATCCAAACTATTTTCACATCTGTAACGTCCTATAAACATTTTTTCAAGATTTCAGTCACTACACATATGTGGTAAAGAAAGTCAATTTCAGTTCCAACTTCAAGACTCATATTTCCTTACTCTTATTAATGATCTGGGACCTAACTATAGAAGAGAAAACCATTTTTATATCCTTGATCTTGAAAGGGGGAGATTAAACTTGAGATAATGTATGCATAGTACATTGCTTTCCCCATGAATTAGAAATATCTTGTTTTTGTCTCTTCTTATAAAGAACAGCAACATACTTCTAATTAGGGAAGAATCTTTGGGCTTTGAGTCATTCATATTTCAGGCCTTTGATTAGTTTAGTAAAAATATATCACAGTGGAGAGAGCCATCTGCATATAGAACTATTGGAACTGAATGTGTATCATAACTTAGTGTTTTCATTTTTTGTTGTTTACTTGATTTTTGTTTTCTTTCTTTTTTTTTCCTTTTTGATTTGATTTTTCTTATGCAGCATGATAAAAGTGGAAATATGTATGGAAGATTTATACATGTTTAACATGTATTAGATTGCTTGTTATCTAGATAAGAGGGTGAAGGGAAGGAAAGGAGAAAAATTTGAAATAAAGTTTTGTCAGAGTGAATGTTGAAAACTATCTTTGCATATAATTTGATAATAAATTTTTTTTTAAAAGAAGATAAAGTAAAAATAAATAAATAAAAAATGAAATATACATCACTGGAGGATGTGAATCTTTTCCAATCTTTTATATCTCTCTCCTTGCCCAATCCCTCTATGAATTCCTTGTATATTTTTTCCCCTTAATGTCTTTTTTCTCTTCCGTTCTTGATGCAATGAAGTTCACCAAGATATAAATACTTGGTAATAAAATGTGACTCACCTATTCCCTATTGCTGTTAAAGTAGCTGAAAGTCAATAACTAAAATGTGTGCCTGATTCACTAATTACATAGTTTCATCTTTACTGAAATTATCCTGAGATCTAGAAATTAGAGGTGAAACAGTCCATGAAATCACTTTAACACAGCCTTTTCTGGCAAATATAAGAGACTTTTCTGGGAGATATTTCCAATACCCATTTGGTTCCAAAATATTCAAGCAAAACATCATTCAGATTGTTACCTTCAAATGACTTATCACATGCTACAAAACTGCCAGAGTCCATTTCTAAGAAACACATTTCCTGATATCAAATAGTGATTAGCCAAGAGAAAAATGGTTTGCATTAGTTTATAACAGACAAAGATCCACAGGATTAAATGAGCTGTAATTTATCAAGCCAGATTCTTTCAGTATCTAAGCTAGGGATAAGTGACCTAGCATGAGGAGTCCAGATCAGTGGCAGGCAGGATCCAGATTTGCCAGAAGAGGTGCAAAAAATAGAGAACTTCTCATTCTGCTTCCTATTCTCACTGACTTTCAGTATCAAGGCATGATTATTAGGCAGTGGGACAGGGCAGTCTAGAAGGAATCAGGATTAGGAACTCAGCCTATAGGTATGGCAAATATTATTAATAAAGAATTCAAAACTGAGGGTCAGCTAATAAATTAAGAGAGAACATTCATATGGACTATAGGACTGGAATCAAAGTACACAAATTCTAATTTTGGGTTTGTTGCTTACATCTATTTTTGACCTTGGAGAAGCCATCTTGGTTTATCCATAGAAAGCTAGAAGCTTACTTTAGATCAGAGATTCTTAATCTTTTGTGTGTTAAGGACCCCTTTGGCAGTCTGGTAAAGCCAATTATGTGCCTCTTATCAGAAGAATATTCATTACCTACAATCTTCATTCAAAAAAATGCTAAATTTCAGTTAGAGGTGAGTGAAAATAAAGATATGTTTGTTTGTTTGTTTGTTTTTCATTCCAAGTTCATTGATCTCTTGAAATCTATCCATGGACCCTTAGATCTGTGGATTCCAGAACCCTGAATTATAGCAAAGCTTTTTAAACTGTGGCTTGTATAACTGAATGTGAGAGTTGCAAAAAATTTGGCAACAGTAAAAGATAGCAAATATTCCACCAAAATTTAATTCTTCATTTAAAAATAAACAAGCACATCCATCTAATTAATATATAAATTTGCTTTCATCTTTAATATGTGGTAAAATTATATGTATACTAAGGAATTGTTTTAAAATAAATTTCTTTATAATTTATTATCAGTTGATTTGTATATCTATTATATATCCATATGTGGGGTCACATAAAAATTTTTGAGGTGAAAAGGGGTTGTGAGTAGAAAAAGTTTAAGAAGTTCTGGAATAGATGATCTTCTGGGTATTTTTAGCTCTAAATTTCAAAATCCTATCATACATAATATGAATCCAGGAGGCAAACCTTTTTTTTTTAATTTTTTAATAGCTTTTTATTTCCAAGTTATATGTATAGATAATTTTATAGCATTGACAATTGCCAAACCTTTTGTTTCACTTTTTCCCCTCCTTCCCCTCACCTCCTCCCCTAGATGGCAGGATGACCAGTTGATGTTAAATATATTAAAGTATAAATTAGATACACAATAAGTATACATGACCAAACCATTATTTTGCTGTACAAAAAGAATCGGATTCTGAAATATTGTACAATTAGTCTGTGAAGGAAATCCAAATGCAGGCAGGCAAAAATATAGGGATTGGGAATTCAATGTAATGGTTCTTAGTCATCTCTCAGACTTCTTTCGCTGGGTGTAGCTGGTTCAATTCATTACTGCTCCATTGGAACTGATTTGGATCATCTCATTGCTGAAGATGGCCAGGTCCATCAGAATTGATCATCATATAGTATTATTGTTGAAATATATAATAATCTCCTCATCCTGCCCATTTCACTCAGCATCAGTTCATGTAAGTCTCTCCAGACCTTTCTGAAATCGTCCTGTTGGTCATTTCTTACTGAACAATAATATTTCATAATATTCATATACCACAACTTATTCAGCCATTCTCCAATTGATGGGCATCTACTCAGTTTCCAGTTTTTGGCCATGACAAACAGGGCTGCCATAAACATTCTTGCACATACAGGTCACTTTCCCTTCTTTATGATCTCTTTGGGATATAAACCCAGTAGTAACACTGCAGGATCAAAGGGTATGCACATTTTGATAACTTTTTGAGCATAGTTCCAAATTACTCTCCAGAATGGTTGGATGTATTCACAATTCCACCAACAATGTATTAGTGTTCCTGTTTTTCCACATCCCCTCCAACATTCCTCATTATTTTTCCCTGTCATTCTAGCCAGTCTGATAGGTGTATAGTGAAATCTCAGAGTTGTCTTAATTTGCATTTAGGAGGCAAATTTTTTAAGGAGAAGTTGGATGAATGGTTATCTATTAGGTTTGTTGCAGAAAAAAAATTATTGAATTGGCCAGGAAGATGGACTGTATAAACCCTAAGGTCGTTTTCCATTGGAACGATTCTATACTTCTTTAAACTTAAATGAGAATCTAGGTTTTCAGGCTAAACTAGAAGGAACAGGTGATCTAGAAATGTACATTTATACTTAAATACAAAATCCTTGAGTTTATGTGTGTGTGTGTGTGTGTGTGTGTGTGTTTTAGGAGGAGGGGATAGCAATAATGGTATCACTAAATCAGACACTATTGTTGGAAAGGCAGTAATTCCGCCAAAAGATCTAAAATAACTTTTTAGAAGAACTTGTACAACTCTCTTCCCTGGAGAATGGAAGAAGATGATCACTGTCTGGAATGGGGGTTAGGACATCTCTGCCAACTGTCAAGAAGCCAAAATGCATAGAGATGGCCATGAGGTCTGATATCATGAGTCAAAAATTCATTTGGCTGACAATGACACTAACTCCAGACTTGTTCCAGCTCAGACTTATGGTATTGTAGTTTAAATATGTGAGGGACCTTAATAGTCATCAGTTCCCTTTCATTTTAAAAATAAGGAAATTGAGTTCTAGAAAGATAAAATGGCACAGATACCAAGGGACAGGATTTGCTTTTGAATCTGGATCCTCTGGGCTCAGGTCCAATTTGTTTTTGCAATTATACCTTGCTGACGTACTAAGTTTAGGTCATGCCAGCTTGTCAGTGCTTCAACAAAAAGCACTGATTTGCTACATGAATTGATGCTGAGTAAAGGGAGCAGAACCAATAGAACATTGTATACAGTAACAAGATTATGTGATGATCAACTGTGATGGACTTGGCTCTTCTCAACGATGAGGTGATTCAAAGCAATTCCAATAGACTTGGAATTGAAAAAACTATCCACATCAGGAAGAGAACTATGGAGACTGAATGTGAATCAAAGCATATAATTTTAATCTTTTTTTTTTTTGATTCTTTCTTTCTCATTTTTCCCCTTTTGGTGGAATTTTTTTTGTTGCATGACATGACAAATATGGAAATATGTGTAAAAAGATTGCACATATTTAACCTATATCAAATTGTTTGCTCTCTTGGGGAGGAGGGAGAAAGGGAGAGAAGAAAAATTTAGAATACAATATTTTGCAAAAAAGTTGAAAACTATTTTTACATGTATTTGGAAAAATTAAATAATATAGAATTATTAAAAAATTTTTTTAAAGATATCAATTTTGGTCAGTATTGGGTATTTTATATTTGCCAATGTCCTTTTTAAAAAGAATTGAACATATTACTCTGGATATAACCTAAACAGTGTGGATTAAAATAATAATGTGTTTTACTATTTAGTTCCTTAAGAGGTTTTGTGGATTCAGCGATCATTTCTACCCTTGTTTAAGGATGTGAACGATAAATGAAAAAAAAAAATGACCCTATCACAGAAACAAAGCAGAAGACTTAGAGAATGAAAATTCAATATGGTGATAATATACAATGATATTTAAATTCATTTAAGTCTCAAGTAGACTTTATCTGAAAAAGGAAGTTAACCTTACATAAACTTAAAAGTAGGACTTTTTTCATTTGTTTCCTCAGAGCGTAGCACAGTGTCTGACACATAACAGGAACCTAATGAATTTGTGTTGAATAATTAGCTAAAGGAAATTTTTATGAAGTGGTAGAGATGTTAATATCTTAGATATCAACCACTCTTCTCCTCACTCCCCTGTTTTCTATTACCTGCAGGAGCAATACAAAATGCCCTGCTTGCCATTCAAAGCCCTATACAACAATGGGTCAATTACTGGTATTAATACACTTAGATTGGTTAATCTACATTATATTCATTTGGAAGTTGTTTTATGCTCCTAGGTCACCCCAACCAAAGACTATAACTCAGTGGCTTATACAGTTTGTTCCAGTAGGTTGAATGGTAGTATTTGTTGAGTTATGCCTCTTAAACTCCATCATCCCCTCCTACCTTTCCAGTCTTCTTACATCTTACTCCCAGCATTACATATATTTACAAATTACTCCCATTGTTGTAAAAAATTATCTTGTAACAAAGTAAAATGGATAAGTAAAACTAATAACACAGTGACTTCATCCAATAGTTTCTGCAACATTTCACATCTGTAGCATCCCTCTATCTCTCCATTAAAAACAAAAAGAATAGAAATCTATTTTCTTTCCTTCATACCCTCTATCCCATTGTGGGGGGAAAGAAACACAAATTTCTTGTAACTAAAATACAAAGTCAAGGAAAAACAATTACCCTCAATGATCATATATAAATGTAAAGATTTATGTTTACATATATCACATTCGTATTTATACCATGTATGCATATATATACATGTATTTGTCTCATTTTGAGCCCTAAAACCATTTCTCTTTGTCATAAGCTCTGTCATATGATAACCAATTATGATCCCAGAAGACTAATGTCGAAACATGCTATCCATTACAAAGCATCTATATGCATGATCTCATTCTTATAATAATCATATGAAGTAGGTAGGACAAGTAGTTTTATGTCCCATTTATAGATAGGGATATTGAATTTCAGCAAGATTAAATTATTTTCTCAGGGTCATATAGGACTTAAGATGGAGGAGCCTAAATCTAAGACATCTCACCCTATGTTCCAGGTACTTTCCACTCCACTATGAAACTGAATTAACTAGCCACGTATTACATAAACCAGACTTTAAACTGGCTGCAGAGGGGGAAAAAATTGGTCCTAGCTCAAAAACCTTCCATAGTGGTAGGAAAAGACAGAGTAGTGCTGTATTTCACTTTATTGCCCTTTCCTATTAATTGAAACTATCCAGAGTTAGGTTCTAAAGCAGAAAACAGGATGCTGGGCAGCCACAGAGTGTAGACTGACCAGCATAAAAATGGCAGTGGCCCATGTACATTAGCAAACAGCTCTGGTTTGGCTGGAGTCCCTGCCCTGAGTTTTGAAAAAGCAAGAAATTATACCTCTTCTCATGACTAAATATGGAAGTTGTACTTGTTGACCTATCTGTTTTTCTGGAGGATAGTGGCCAAATTGATCACAGCCAACCAGCTGCTTGAACTCTTGCAAAAGCCAATAACTAATTGTTCTCCTTGCCACTGCTCCTTCCTTATTCAAATTCATCATGCACACCCTACCAGATTAATCTTCCTAAGAAACCATTTTCATCACACCCTTCTTTTGCTCAAAATATGCAATGGTTCTACTTAATAGGGCATTTCAAGCCCTCTGAAATCTGGCCTTTATGTATGTATATATGTTTTGTATATGCATATATATATCATATATGCACACACACATATGTATTGTTTTAAAATCTCCTATTAGTTTTCAAAGGCACACTCTGTTCCAGCCAGACTCTTACATTCACTGTTTCCCCAAATATGCTTTTGCTCACACCATTCTCCCACCTAAAATGCCATTCTATTTTTTATTTCTGAATCCTATGCTTTCTCCAAGGCTTAGCTCAAGTTCCAACTTCTATAGGAACTATAGTATGTATAGGAGTATAGGAACTATGGTATGAGGTGATCAGAGAATGCTCTCAACTTCTATAGAGAGCATTCTCTGATCACCTCATACCATAGTCAAGACTTACCACCTAGATTGCTCTATTTATTTTCCAGCACAGACAAAAACTGTCTTATATTGTTAATTAAAATTTTATGTGCATAGTAATACCTCTATTAATAAAGAAGATATAATCAAAGAGGTACTTGATTATCAGAAAGTGGCTAACCAGAGGTAGACATTATAAAGGAAGCATTAAAACATATTCCAGGATATAAGCAAAGGGTGTTATGGTATGAAAATATCATTAAATGTTAAATAATATAAACATGATTAAAACATGAAATATTCATTTGAAAATGGAAAATGGAACAATAGAAGTAGAGGGAGAGAAGAAGAAGAAAGATATGATAGGAATTGGGGGAGATTTATATTAAAGGAGAGGAGATGGAGATGAGGCGGGAGACCAAGATATGATTAGAATTCTCTGTACAATCAAATGCCAAATTATAATTTCAGAATAGGGAAAAATAGTTGTGGATTTTGGGCCAGTTTCATTATGAGATGAGAGAAAGAAGGGATGGAAGATGAAAACGAAGAAAGATGTGGAAGATGAAAGTAGTGAAGAAGAGTTAAGGATAGAAATATGTAATTAAGAGACTGAGGAAGAAGAGGTGCTGAAGGAGAATATAGATGGAGGTGAAGGAAAATATGATTGAAGAGAAAACAGAGAAAGAGGTGGAAGAGAAAGATCTTGAGGCAAAGAAGACAGAGGAAGGAAGAGATAGTGGTGGAAATGGAAGTGTCTGATTATTGTTCTCCCTCCCTTCCCTTTAGATGAGGAAGTCCCTCCTACAACAAATGTTTGGGTTAACGTTTAATGTGGCAACTCTTTCTCCTGGTCCCAGTGTCAACCCCAACTCTGAATGGATCTAGGTCCTTGATATCTGCTTCTTCCAACATACTGATAGAATTGAAATCAAGTTAAAATGAAAACAATAAAAAAGCAACTTAAAAAGAACTTAAAAAATTCTTAAAATCTAAGGATTGATTGTGATTGGGGGCAGGGAATTTTCTGGTAGACTAAATAAATGAAACTCCTTTGAAATTCACTTTTTTGGATTAGCTGTTGGAGTTTATGAGTTTCTGTTGCAATGGATTGAGCCTACAAATCTTGGGATTTAGAGCAATGTTAGAAATATTTATTAAGTACTTATTATGTGTCAGATATTATGCTAAATGTGGGAGATATATAAACAAAAATAAAGCAAATAATAAAGCAAAAATAAAGGCAACCCTTGTTCTCATGGAGCTTACATTTTGATGGAGAAAACAGCTCATAAAAGAAAACTGAAAGGCAGCTGCCATTGGGAAAGGATGAGGGTGGGGTCAGGAAATTGTCCTGTTTTGCCATAATTTACTTTAAAAACTCTTTTCACCTTTGAAGGCACAGTCTCAGAATTTCTTGTGTTTTTCTGGGGGGGGGAGGGAGATGTTTTACAACATTCTATCATCTAAATGGCATTTGGCCTGAGGCCATGTAAGATTTCATCTAAAAAGTATAGTGTAGAGTGACAAGTCCCAAATATCTGAATCTGAATCCTACCTCTTTGGAACCATAGGCAACTTATCAAACTTCTCCGTACAAGTTACTAAATCTCTCTGAACCTCAGTTTCCTCATTTGTAAAATGGGAATAATATTATTTATTTTCTACAAATTTCAACTTTTACCATCACCATTAGTTCACATAATCATAGATTTAGTACCAGAAGGCCACTTAGAGGTCAATGAATTTAGCCCCAAATTTTATATGTAAAGGTAGCAGTATAACAATACAGAAAATCTCAAGAGGTAACCCTGAGAGGAGCACTAATAGTGAGGACCTGATATCTGAGTGCAAACTGTGGGATAACCTTAGACAAGGTGATATATATTTATTTATTTATACAGAAAATTAACAACAACAGTAATATCACAAAGCATTTCTTATATGCTAAGCCCTTTACAATTATTATTTTAGCCAATCCTCACAACAGTTATGGGAGGTAGGTATTATTATTACCCACAATTTACAGATTAGGAAACTGAAGCACAAAGAAATTAAGTGACTTGCCTTGAATTAAATATCTAGAAGATAATTTGAATCCAGGTCATCCAATCTCCAGGTCTAGCGCCCTATTCACTACACCATCTTACTATGACTTGAGAAACAAACATTTATTGAGTGCTATATATCCTTGCTAGCTTTTTTCAAGTAGTGATTTTTAGTTTTTGCTTGGGAATTTACTTTGTTTCCTATGATGAATGCAGAATAAAAAATATTCTCCTGAATCTTATCTTTAAATTGCCCCATAGGTGAGACATCTGATAAGTGTTCCTATCACCAGCACTTACAGGCTTACCTTATACTTTATATGTAGATCTGTTTTGTTTTAACCTTCTAAAAGAGGCAATATATTTTGATACTTCATTTATCAACCAGAGGGGAAACTGTCCTCTATTTTGGATTGTCCCTTGATCACTTTAGGCTGAGGTCATGGAGAATACAAACATTTCTCTCATGTCCACATCTCACCCAAATTAAATCCCTAAAATAGGAGCCTCAGCATTTTGAAGCCCTTTAATTGGAATTTTAACTGCTAGCCATCTAATTAAGTTTATATGATTCATTGTCTAGAATTCAAGTTACAATTCAATGATGAAATAGGAAACATATTTCTTTAGATTCAGATACCACAGATATAACTGAAAAGTTCACAAGTAGGTCCATTCCAATCTTTTTTTCATGTCAGCCAAACTTCTCCTGAGTTTTAGCAAAGGAAACTTCATATTCAAAGAAGCTTAGCATAATGCCTTATACGGAGTAGATACTCCACAAATATTTATTGCTCAGATTCAGTTCTAGATTGTGTCTGTAGGACAGATCATGATTGCTGACAATGAGTCAGTACAGATTATAATTTTGGATTATATATTTGCTTAAACACTTACATAAATTGATCAAGAAATCTCAAATACTATAAGTGCAGTATTCTATGTTAATTTCCAAACATTCATTTATTCATTCAACAAATATGGATTGAATGCCTATTGAATGCCTAGAAGCAGCTAGATGGTATCACAATGGGTTCTCAATGTTTTTTGTTTTATGATGTCCTTTCAACAAAAAACATATTATGAACCACAGGTAATTTAATATGTTACTCATACTATTCTTTTGGGTGTATTTACTGAGTACTTATAATTACAACTTTTGCCCCACAAAAGCTTCAATTTAAATTTTATATTATATAATTACATAAACTTTATTCTATTTATATTATAATAATTCTATTTATAAAATAATTATGAGGATTTTATGTGAAACATTCTGTAAGAATTAAAAGAAATCCAGAAAGACCTCATATGTTTATTATCTGCAAAATTTCTTTAGTTTTTTGTTGACTATATAATTTAATATATTATATTATATAATTTATATGTTTCATAATTTAATAATTTAAAATTTAGTAAACATTTTAATAAAATAAGTTACAATTTGGAAGATATTTAACATAATATAATAATCATATATAAACTCAAGTTAGATGTTGAACTTTTTTATCTGAACAATTTTTTTCAATATTTGGCTCGATACCAAACAAACCCAGTCTTAAATTTGTTTCCATATAGTGTTTATGTCTGCATTTTTATTTATTATAATAAAGTGAAAATGCTCACATTCAAATATGTTGTAGAGAATTTTACAGTTCTTTTGATAAGAGATGGATATTCATTAAAAAAAATTTTATCCACCTAAGCAATTGATGAAAATTAATATAAATATTTGATTTTTTATGGACTTATAAATGTTATTTTTTACATTTTTTATTAAAGCTTTTTATTTTCAAGACATATGCATGAAAATTTTTCAACATTAACCCTTGCAAAAACTTGTGTTCCAATTTCTCCCCACCCTCTTCCCTAGATGGCAAGTAATCTAATATATGTTAAACATGATAAAAATTTATGTTAAATCCAATATATGCAAACATATTTATACAATTATACAAGTGCTATATTAAATGACTGCCTTCATCTTCAGCCACATATATTGTTTCATTTAAAACAATTATTTATGGTTGTTTTTCTTCTACCATTTGATTTTCTTCTACCATTTGAACACTAGCTAGATTCTCATATAACCTCCACAGAGTGACTAGCAGGTATTACCAACACTTGCAAATCTACTAAATAGAATAGTAAGTAAAGGATAAGATTGGAAAACAGAATTCATACTTCAGTGAGAGGTAATATAAAATTTATTTCTGCAGAAAGTTTGTCCAAGATGGCTTCAATGCCCAGAGGTTATTACTTTCAAATAGCCTGATAATTGCAATGTAAGAATGCAAATATTTGTAATATCTTGATCATGTGACCATACACCTCATGACATATGATTACAGGGTAACAGAAAGGAATGAAGGAAGTATTCTGATACAGGATGAAAAATGCAGATGAAAATATTTATAAATATCTGATCATCTGTAGAGAGACTATTTGCACCAAAATGTCAAACCCTTGTGGTGGTTTGGAAACATTCTGATGACATTTTTAAAAAACTGTAAGAACATGTTGTATTTAGTCAGAAGCATTCAGAGTTTGATGTAATCACTTCAAAAACACTCAAATTGTTCTGCATACCATCAAGATAATTTCATATTGCTGTAGAAATAAACCTATAATGCTTCAAACTTGTATGTGCTTGTCACAGAGGGGAAAAAATATTGTTTATATGATTGAGCCATTATTTACTGCTTAAGGTGTCAATAAAGAATTTTTAACATAAACCTCTTCGACTTTCATTATGAACTCCAAGAGGATAATTTAACCTCTGTTTGCTTCAGATCCCTTAACTATAAAATAGGGATAATAATAGTACTTACCCCAACAGTGTTGCTGTCAGAATCATGTGAAATAATATTTATTTTTTTATTTTTTTAATTATAGCTTTTTATTTACAAGGTATATGCATGGGTAATTTTTTAGCATTGACAATTGCAAAACCTTTTGTTCCAATTTTTCCCCTCCTTCCCCCTCTCCACTCCCCCAGATAGCAGGTAGTCCCATACATGTTAAATAGGTTAAAGTATATATTAAATACAATATATGTATACATATCCATGCAATTATTTTGTTGTACAAGAAGAAATCAGACTTTTAAATAATGTACAATTAACCTGTTGAGGAAATAAAAATGCAGGTGGACAAAAACAGAGGGATTGGAAATGCTGTGTAGTGATTCACACTCATTTCCCAGAGTTCTTTCGCTGGGTGTTGCTGGTTCTATTCATTATTGAACAAATGGAACTGATTTGGTTCATCTCATTGTTGAAGAGGGTCACATCCATTAGAACTGATCAAAATATAGTATTGTTGTTGAAGTATATAATGATCTCTAGGTCCTGCTCATTTCACTCAGCATCAGTTCATGTAAATCTCTCCAGGCCTTTCTGAAATCATCTGCTGGTCATTTCTTACAGAACAATAATATTCCATAACATTCATATACCACAATTTATTCAGCCATTCTCCAATTGATGGGCATCCACTCAGTGAAACAATATTTATAAAAGGTGTTTGGCAGAGTGTGTGGCACCTACTAGACTCTACATAGATGCTCCTTCCTTTTTCTTCCCCTTCTCATCTCTTCCCTTCTCTCCCCCTTCCTCTTTCTTTCCCCTTCCTAATAATATAGAAAGTATTAGGTAGACTTCGTTTCAAATCCTGTCTTAGACACTTAGCAGCTGTATAATATTGAGCAATTCTCTTAATCTTTTTGGCCATAGTTTCCTTATCTGTGAAATGGGAATAATAATGATGATGAAGTCAGGCAGCGATATCTAGTTCAACATAGAAGTGTGACAAATTCACAATGGCCAGTCTCTTTGCCAAAATGAAGATTTATTTACTAGAAGAGGTTACAGACAAAAATAAATGGTAAAATAGGCACCAGGAGCGGCAAATATGAACTAGTTGGGAGAACATGGTGAGGAAGGAATTGGGAAGAATCCATTAAAGGAATATACCATTGACTGGCAGGTTAGATCCATAGAAGGGTTTAGCAGACTAACTAGAGTTAGCTAGATAAGAAGAAAGACTCCATTAAGAGGGGAGAGAGACAGTACCTCATAGTAGGCTACCTTCTGAAAGAGTTTAGCAAAGATCTTCATCATATGCAGATCTTTTTATAGGGGAAATACAGCCTTGGGTTTCTCAGAAATATAAAGGCAGGAACTCAAGAGTGAGAACTCAAGGAGCCAGAGGGAATGCACCTGGTAGACCAAGTCCCACACCTGTCTAAAGATATGCTAATTAATATCTCAAAAGTTGTTTAAAAATGCACAGAGGTTGAGGAATAGATAGTGAAGATTGATAAAGAGTTGATAAAGAGTCCCAGCCTTACAATCAGTCTAAACAAATAGGATAGTATGGAAATTGGTTATATCTGATAATAGCCAGATGAGCTTCTTCTTGACAGAGGAAGATAGTTCACATCAATAACACCTTCCTCAAAAACATCTAATTGTGAACATTAAAGAAGATCATGTATGTAAAGTGTTTTGCAAATATTAAAGAGCTGAAAAAAGTTAACTTAAAAAGGGACAAAAACATGTTAAAATTATTATTTTGTTTAAGGTACATGCAATTTGCTATAGGAAATATGAACTTGAATAAAAACATAACCTTTTATCTCAAGATATTTTTCATTCAAGAGTTTCTTTTAGTCATAGGATTTTGAGCTAGAAAGGACCTTAAAGGATACTTATTACATCTTTTGTTTCACTGTTCTATTTAGAACTCCTTACTATATGTTAGCAAATGAAACTTGAACAATGTATTCTGTGGTGAAGGTAAACTATTACAATATTAAAATTATTTATCTGAAATAATGTATGTAAATGAAATCAATTCAGTTTACATTGATAAAAATTTTAGTAATAAGATTAAAAAAGAAACAATTTTATTAACTTTTAGTTTATGTACTAAGCAGAGTCAAGTTGATAAATTATAAGCAATTTTATTATGTTCATTGCTAGGCAACCCTCCAAAGTACTTCAGTCTCAATTGCATAATACCAGATACAAGTATATAGACTAAGTATGGGCTAATGTCATAATCTCTCAAATACCCTCTCTGATATACTCTTGTCTTGGCTCTATAGAAGCAAAGGACAGACCTATATACAATTATCTGGGAGAACACAGACATACCCCATAAGTTCAAGATTGCTTTTATCAACAAGGCAGGATCCTGGGCCGTATAGAACAAGCAGTGAGGAAACCAGAAATAGCAGAGAAACTCCACCAAGCAATTGCAATTTGGAGAGCCTTCCTTGGCCATTCATTTTTAGTCTGCCCCACAAATTATGCATCTTAAAAAAGATATTAAGGATGCATACTATATTGAAATAGAAGTGGAGACTCAGGGAATCTACCACCTCAAGGTGAGCCATTGTACTTTTAAACAGTTCTAAATAGAAGGAAGTTTTCTAAACTAGTTTTTCTGTATCGTTCCCATTGCTATTGGTGCTGCCCTCTGGGCCTGAACAGAACAAGTCTAATTTTTCTAATTTATAGATTGCACACTCAGTCCCATTCTCGCCCTCAAGGTACTTTTTGCTCTCTATAAAGTCTCCAGACATATTGCCAAACTTCCAAGTTCTGCATTCAACAATTAACTCTCCTTCCCACACTGTTTATTAAAGAAATATCTTATAAAATTCCACTATATGGTAGGCTACTAGGTAATGAAGTTGAAAGAATACAGTTCCTAGAGCTAGCTTCAAACACCTCTAGGCTCATTGATTACTATAGAAATTGCCATTGTGCATATTTTCTGATCATTCATCTATAGAATTGTAATCATTTGGTCACCTTCAAAACTGTTTCAATAACGGCAGATGATGCAGAGAAAATATTCTTATGAAAGAAGTAATATTTGTCTTTGTCTTCCCCATTCAGCCCTGCAATATCTCAAGGTTCTAATATCCTATGATTTGTATCTGTGTCTACCAGTTTCTCCTAGAACAGGTATGATATGATGGAATTCTTTTTCGTTTCCTTCTTCCTCCCTCCCTCCCTCTCTATCTCCTTCCTCATTCTCTCTTCTTTTCCTTCCTTCCTTCCTTTCTTCCTCCCTACCTTATCTCCCTCCCTCTTTCCTTCCCTTTCTTCTTTTCTTCCTTCCTTCTTTCTTTTGGAGGCATCTGAAGGTTGTGTCTTATCTTGGGTCACACAGTTATTAAATGTCTGAGACCTGATTTGAACCAGGTCCTCCTGACTCTAGGGATGGTATTCTATCAATTTCATCACCTAGTTGCTCCCCATGTGGTGTATATTTTTTATAATAATAACTTTTTATTTTTCAAAATACATAAAAAGATAGTTTTAAACATTTACTTTTGCAAAACCTTGTGTTCCAAATTTTTCTCCCTCCTTCCTCATCTCCCTTCTCCCCTAGAGCACAAGCAATCCAAAGGAGGTTAAACATACGCAATTCCTCTAAATATATTTTCACATTTATTATGCTGCACAAGAAAAAATCAGATCAAAAGAGAAATGAGAAAAAAGGCAAGTAAACAAACAACAAAAAATGTGAAAAATACTATGTTGTAATCTACAATCAGTTTCCATGGTATTCTCTCTGGATGCAGATAGTTCTTTCCAGCCCAAGTCAAAGCAAAATTGCTTTGAATCACCTCTTTATTGAAAAGAGCCAAGTCAATCAGAGTTGATAATCTTGTTGTTACAATGTTCTATTGGTTCTGCTCACTTCACTCAGCATCAGTTCATGTAGGTCTTTCTAGGCTTTTCTCAAATCATCCTGCTCATCATTTCTTATAGAATAATAATATTCCATAATATTCATATACCATAACTTATTTAGCCATTCCCCAATTGAGGGGCATCCACTCAGTTTCCAGTTTCTTGCCACTACAAAAAGGGCTGCCACAAACACTTTTGTACATGTGGGTCCTTTTCCCTCCTTTAAGCTCTCTTTGGGACATAAGCCCAGTAGAAACACTGCTGGGTCAAAGAGTATGCAGTTTGATAGCTTTTTGAGCATAGTTCCAGATTGCTCTCCAAAATGGTTGGATCCATTCACAATTCCACCAACAATGTATCACTGATACATTGTCCCAGTTTTCCCACATTCCCTCCAACATTTATCATTATCTTTTCCTGTCATTTTAGCTAATCTGAGAGATGTGAAGTGGTATCTCAGAGCTGTCTTTTATTTGCATTTCTCTAATGAATAGTGATTTAGAGCATTTTTTTCATATGACTAAAAGTGGCTTTAATTTCTTCATCTGAAAATTGTCTGTTCATATCCTTTGACCATTTATCAATTAGGAAATAGCTTGTATTCTTCATATAGTATAACTTTATAAGATATTTCTTTAATAAACAAGTTAAATTTTTTGTCAACCTTGGGCAAGTCATTTAATTTCTGCCTCAGTTTCCTCAACTGTACAATAGAGATAATAATACCTAGGGTAGTTGTGAGGATCAAAAGAAAATAGTTGTAAAGTAGTAGGTACTTAATACTTATTTATTTTTTTCCTCCTTTCCCTTTACCTTCTACCTAAGTGAATATTAATTCTGAATTAGTGGGTTCTGAATGAATGAGTTTTTATTCACTTATTTTGGTCTGGATCTGTGATTTCATTTGCATGAAAAAATTTCTGGTGTGGAAATCCTACCATGGAGAGTAATGACTAAGAATAATTTAATGTTTTAAGGAATTGTTTGGGGGAATAAGAGGTTAGGCAACCTATCACTCATCATGCAGTTTGTGAACCCAAGTATTTTTGACTATTATGCTGCTGTTCAAATTTTTGCTATGATCATAAAGATTCAGAAATATATGTTGGATTTCACATGTGTCTTCTCTCTGTGTATATGGAATTAGGTTGCCCTAAATTCCTAGAATATATATATATATAATATGTATATATATATAATATGTTCTGCACACCATATTTGTGGACATTATGATTAGCAGATATGGGAATTTGGATATAAAAGTCTTAAGTCTGAACCACATCTCTCATTTATTCCAATGTTTTGATTTCAAAAGGCATAAGGCGACTCTAGACAAGTGTACTACAATGCATCTGTTTTGATGCCTGTGCTTGGCTATGTAGAAATATTGAGGGTAAAGAACAGAACAGTTAATGAAAACTTTGCTTAGTACACTGGGGTCAGGGCCTAGAAAATGCAATTTGTCATTGTTAGTTAAAACTAACTTTTTCTTTTTTTTCTAATCAATACTGTTTCTTCTCTCTCTCTCTCTCTTTCTCTCTCTCTCTCTCTCTCTCTCTCTCTCTCTCTCTCTCAAATTAAATGCTGAAATTTTAACTCCTGTTGCTTGGGAAGCTTACATGAAAGTTTGACTCTCAGGGATGTGAGATCTTCCTATCTTGTATCATCTTATTTGGAACAAATTTAACAAAATAAATGTTTATAACATACAACATTTGTATAATAATTTTAACTCATGTTAATGAGTTCTCACATTTATCATCTCATTTAATCCTTATTTGAAGACAGATATGCTAATCTTTCTGATACAGATGGACAAACTGGGGCCAAGAAAAATTAAGTAATTTAACTAAGGTTACATAATAAATTGATTCTAGAGTTTAGACCTCCTCAATTTTAATCCATTATATTTATATATATTGTTGGAATTAGATATATTTCAACAATAAATGGATGTTAGAACTGGAAGTGCCTTTAGAAATCATTTAGTTCAAACTCCTCATGTTATGGATGAGGAAACTGAGAACCAGAATAGGGAATAACATCTAAGAGCATACAACTTAGTTGGTGATAGACAATATAAAAATCTAGGTCTTAGTCACATCCATTTCAGTGGTTTTTCTGATTTAATTAGTTAAACTTTTTTATTCAGAAATAAATTTAAAATTAAGAGAGAAAACAACTTCACAGCTTTTATCTTTCTTTCACATATAGACTTGAAAACATCCAAGAGCTGGATTACCTTAAAAATGATCATTTGATGATAGCTCTATTGCCTTTGTGTCACCCCTAAAGAGAGGATTTAAGTGGGTTAAAGGAACAACCCCGAAAAGTAGCAAGGATTCCAGAGAAGATAATGTGATCCTTAATGACTTTGAAGCAAATCTCAAATTTAAATTATTCCACCTTAGCATTAAAACTTTTACTATACAAGGTTTCTCATGGAATAAAGCTTGGTGTTGCTGATGTTATTGTTCAATCACTTCAGTCTCTTTGTGACCCCATTTGGTATGTTCTTGTCAAAGATATGGGATGTTTTGCCATTTCTTTCTTCAATTCATTTTACAGATGAGGAAATCAAGGCAAACAGAGTTAAATAAAGTGCCTGGAGTTACATAGCTAGTAGGTATCTGAAGTCATATTTGAACTCAGGTCTTCTTGACTCCAGGCTTCATGATCTATCCACTGCACCATCTGACTGCCAAAAGCTTGATGACAAAGTTTAAAAGATCTTTCTTTCTTCCTTCCTTCCTTCCTTCCTTCCTTCCTTCCTTCCTTCCTTCCTTCCTTCCTTCCTTCCTTCCTTCCTTCTTCCTTCCTTCCTTCCTTCCTTCCTTTCTTTCTTTCTTTCTTTCTTTCTTTCTTTCTTTCTTTCTTTCTTCTTTCTTTCTTTCTTTCTTCTTTCTTTCTTTCTTTCTTTCTTTCTTTCTTTCTTTTCTTTCTTTCTTTCTTTCTTTTCTTTCTTTCTTTCTTTCTTTCTTTCTTTCTTTCTTTCTTTCTTTCTTTCTTTCTTTCTTTCTTTCTTTCTTTCTTTCTTTCTTCTATTATAAGCTCCTCAAAGAAAACTTCAGATAACTGCTTGGTATTTCAAATATATCTGGGAATCATGACCACTTGTTACAAACTTATGCCTTCATGTCTAGAGCTCCATTAGAATCTTTATGATTCATTCCAGCTGTTAAGAGGAAGAAAACAGAATTTTTGAAAGTAACAGGGATGCATTTCCTGTATTTGTAGAGGGGATATTGGAGGCTGGTGTAGACATTTTTCTCCTCCAGTGAATATTCCCAAAGTCTTTATGTCTAAGATCATGAGTGTAATGGCTTTTTTTTTTTTTTTTGCTTTTTTTAGTAAGAATATCAATACTTTTAAAAATTTCATTTGTTTATTCATTTTTACCACCTTTGGAAATTCTGCCTAGTGGTCTGGGAAATTGTCAATTATCCAGCTTGCTAGGAGAAGGCTGACATTGCTTAGTATGAGAAGAGATGCTTAGGGCTAGAAAGCTCATAGTTACAATGTCCCTCAGCAAGCATAAGATGAGTATCTACTACTTCTTTAGTACTGTGGAAGTACATTGCAGAATCTAGGATTAATCTAGTGATTAATGTAGTACATAGAATCACATAATTTTAGAGTACTAAGAGGCTTCACAAATCACATGGTGCTCAACTCTACTTAAATCATGAATCACGTTAATGAGATATCCAATTTATTGCCCCCTTTAGGAAATATTCAGCAGTCCCTGGCATATAGTTGTTGAGGTTTAATGCATTCTTGATTGACAGATTGGAATTGCTGGCTCCCTTCAAGGTTCAGTTCTTTTAAAAAAGCTTTTCCTAATTCTTTGAGTTGTTAGTGTACAGAGTAATTATTTTGAATACATCCTGTATTTACCTTTCTGTTAACACATTGTGTCCTCTTAGTAGAATGTTCTTGTTGAGGGCTGGGGATATCTTATTTTGATATTTGTGTTCTCATTATCTCGTATGACATATATTTTAAATTTTTAAAGCATTTCTTTCTTATTTAATATTTTATTTTTCCCAATTACATGTAAAAACAATTTTAAAATTCCTTTTCAATTTCTAAGTTCCAGATTCTCACCTTTCCCCCTTTCCCTTGCCCTTCTTCCCCCACCCTTCTCCCCTTCATTGAAAAGGGGAATTAAACATAGATTGTATATGTAAAAAATATTTCCACATCACATATGCTTAGCTCACAATAATCACTTTAAAAATACTTGATGATTAATTTTTTAAAAAGTAGTTCTCTATCCTCTGCATGAGTATCTCTAGTAATTGGGAATCCATTTTCTGTTTTCCAGCAGCTCTCCTTGTCCTTATGTTAACTTTGTATATATTTGTACACATTGTTTCTCATGATACAATGTAAAGTTATTAAGAATAGGTATTATTTCTTTATCTTTTTCTCCCCAGCAGATTATCTAACTGGGGACTGTCCTGTAGTAGGTATTTTATGAATGTTTGTTAGCTGATTAGAGGATGTAAGGGATGGAGAAGGAATATCTAAAATGATTCCACATTGTCTCATTAATGTTTTTTGACTTCCTTACAATATTCTAAGAACCATCATTTCCCAGTGTAGAGGTTAGAAAAGGGGCTGGATAAACACTAATTAAGTAGTCACCTTAAATCTGAAACTACAACTGAACAAGCCTCCAAAGATGAACAGATATAATCCCAGGGATTTTTAAAACTGAGAAGGAAATAAGGAGTTAGTGGATATGCTTCCTTCTTCTCCTGTGAAAGTCCAAAAAAGAAACCCAAGCAAGTAAAATTTATTATCTCAAAGAATAAATTATATGTCCCATTTCTACAACACTCAAATGTTTATAAAGAGTTCTTTTCACAATGACCTTGGGAGACAAATTGCACATATTTAACTTAGATTGCTTGCTGTCTGGGATGGGGAGGGAAGGGAATGAAGGGAGAGAAGGAGAAAAATTTGAAACACAAAGTTTTACAAAAATGAATGTTGAAACCTACCTTTATATGTATTTGAAAAAATAAAATACTATTAAAAAACTGGGGGAGGGGAAGTAAACATTGAAAACTAAATTTTAAAAAGTAAAAATATTTTTATAATACCTTTTGTTTTACATCAAAACATTTCCCAATGTTTTACAGATTTCCTGATTTGGGTAAAAATCAAGGTTGTTTCTAGCACACCATGAAAATAGCATTACCATTTTCATCTCTGAAGCCATCAACAAATAATTTTTGAATAGTTGTAATGCAAAATTGCTTGACATCTTGCATGTACAAGACCTTTTTGTCTTAATAGTTATCCTTCACATTTATAGGATAGTAAACTCTCTAGAAGATGCACCTTGTATTTCTACAATATTTTCATGGACCTTTTACTTCTCTGACCTCACACATTTTCCACTGCTGCAGATTCCTAAAGCTGGAACTGGAAATTGTTCCTGTAACCACAGACAGATTTTTAGTTTCTTTCTGGAGAGGTTCCTTCAGAATGTTTGATTTATAGATTTCCTCCCTCTTCACCCTGCTGTTTATTGGTTTCCAGAGGAGAGTCCAATTTATTTCTCCAGGTTACATGCCGAATGTAAGAGATTATTTTTTATATGCCTTCCAAATGTGTCTTCTTGTTTCCTGTGAATTTATAGAAACTGGCTCTGCGTCCTAAGAGACACTTTCTTTCACTCCCTTTTTGCCCTTTGTTTAATGAACTTACTTTCAGAGAATTATTTCATTTGGGGGTAGAAGGGAGGCATAAAAAGGCTGGTGAGCCAGTTCAACAGTTTTTCTCCAGAATACTATTTCCACTTCTTAAATCCCTATTGAAATTTTAAGAGTGCTTTTCAATACAGGACACAAAATAGAATTTCCTGATTAGCTTCAGGGATGTTTTGTGTCTACAGACATGAATCATATCCAGTCTTTGTGCATTCCCTTTTACAGTGGAAACATGACACCAACCAATGCATATTTTTGTCAAACTAGTGAGGAAGAGTGTGGGCCCATGACGAAAAAACTTCTGACTCACATGGTGTGACTTCAATCTTTGTCTCAGCTTTCCCATTAGTTTGGGTTGAAGATTAGCTTGGCAATAAACATGAAATAAATTGGATCCTTATTGGAGGGCTCAGTTGCTAAAGAAATCCCCCAAAGAAAAGTCAGATGCTACAGGACATGAGAGGATGAGGAGGAGTTTTTTTGTTTTGTTTTGTTTTTGCAATTTTTGCAGGCAAAGGGTTATTTGAGAACTGTCTACAACATAGGAATAGCTGTACATTTCCCATCCCTTTCAGTTTTGTGATCTTGTCAGGGTCTGTTTCATCTCCCCTTTCCAAACAGCCACAATCTTCTTTCTTCTCTCATCAGAGTACGCTGGCACCCTCAGGTTCTAGGATTAATTTCTGCTTTAGGAATAAACATATTCTTAGGGACATGGTGAAGTGTTTTCCTTGGTTGAAATATAACATCCAAGTCACAGGACTTTGTTGTTGATGGATATGCATAATAAAGGTAGGAATTTGGGGCTGAATTTTTTGACAATCCATATCATTACTCTTGGCCTCTTGTTTAGTTCTTAGGATCCCATATTCTGTCATCTCTCTCCTGCCTGTTCATTCACATATCTTACTTTGCTTTGATTTCTTATAATGGTTTGCTTTATAATGAATGTCTGCCTTTCTTCCTGTGGTCTGTCTACCTTCTTATAACCATAAGATTATCCTTCTAGTTCTGATATCCTCTCTCATCTATGGAATCAACTGCAACTTATAGTCCCACTGTGACACTTTTCTAAAATTAACCATTTACTCTTATTGGGGTCAAGTATTTGGCAAACACAAGCCAGAGCAGCTCATTTCCAACCAAATAGTCACAAGAATATTCTTAACTGCCATATTAAGAAGAATATTCAACTTAAACACAATTAAATAAGAGGCTACAGGAAAATTTATAGTAAATCTAAGATAAAGAAGTCTCTGGACTTTTCTACAATGATCCAGAAGGCTTTCAATTTGACAGGGTCAGAAAAGTCCTGAAGATAGTTTGCAAGATGAAAGTTCCAAGTGCTTGGTCTGCCTCTAACAGGAAGTCCCTGGAGATTGGATTCCCTGCAAGGTCACTTGGAGGAAGCCTGCTTAATTGCAGGAAAGAGGCATGGGGCCATCCTATGGAGCCTGAACTGTCGTGTTTGGCCCCTAGCCAGGAAGCGGTTAGTGCTGACATTGTTACTTTGTTTATAGAACATTGGCAAGTCATCGTCTTGCACATGAGAGGGGTGGACAAGAACATTCCCATGATGCCAGGACACAAAGCACAATTTCTAGAGGTAACAGAATTCTGTTGCTATACCTACCTCTATATTGTGCAAACGGACAAAAAAAAAGCTACTTAGCTTTTTGTCAGTAATAGTAGTCCAGTTGTGACCAAATGGATCTATAAAATTAATTCATTCATTTATTTAACAAATATTTATTGGTGTTCTATATTACATGTGCATGAAAAACACAAAGAAAAAAAAGAGATGTCCTCTGCCCTCAAAGAGCTTTAGGTCAAGTAGGGGGATAAAAGAGGTATACAAAGTAATTTGAAAAAGAAGCATATTCTATATTATGAAATGCTGGAGAGAATCACTTTTAGATGGAGGGATAAGCTGTCTTAAAGGAAAGGGCATTTTATGATTGATCTTGGAGAATAGGTAGAGTGAAACTTGAATTGCTTTAAGGGAAGGAGATGAAGTGGAAAATGTTCTAGGTAGAAGAAATGGGGGAGGGGAGGGATAAAACATTGTTAGTAAAGGGAATGATGTGAACACCAGCTCTGACAAGTCCAAACTTCAATATTACAGGAGTTATGATTCTTCATTCACCAGTGCTGATAGCAACTTATGTACAACTTTGTAGCTGAAGGGGTTGGGGTGGAAGATAGTGGGAAAAGAGAAAAAGGAAGAGGGTAAGTATTTTTATACAGCATCTACTATATTCAAAGCACTGTGCTATTATTATCCCCATTTTACAATTAAGTAAACCGTGGCAATGATTTCCAACATCACACAATCAGGAAGTGTCTGAGGCTAGATTTGAATTCTATGCATTGTGCCATTAGACAATTTTCCTTAATTGCTCTAGTGGAAAAATTCATATCCAGAGATCAAGCAGTGAGCCTCTCAAACCGGCAAGGTTAATTCTCTGAAGAAAGTCAGAATGTTTTTGAGCCATTTCCACTGGTTATAATTTGCTTACTATTTCTATGATTATGCGATGACAGGGCTTTTGCTCCATTCCTTTTAATCTTCAAGAATCCAGGGTTGGTTTAACACCGTGGTGTTACACTGAGGAAGGCTTTAGATGAAACTGGCTGATTTTATCTAGATAGAGAGAAAGAGACCGAGAGAGAAAGAGGGAGACACACAGAGAGAGAGAGATACAGAGAGAGAGAGAGAGAGAGAGAGAGACAGACAGACAGACAGACAGACAGAAAGACACACAGAGACACACAGAGAGAAGACAGAAATAAAAGCAGCAAAATAAAGTGAGAAATGGGTGATTATTGTGCAAAGCAACAGCAATATTATACAATAATCAACTGTGAATAATTGATTATTATGAACAATACAATGATCCAAGACAATCATAATGATGAAAAAATGCTATCCACTTCCAGAGAAAGAACTGTTGAACTGACTACAAATTGAAATATAGTTCTCTCTCCCTTCCTCTCTCTCTCTCTCTTTCTCTCTCTCTTTCTTTGACTCTCTGTTTTCCTGTCTCTGTCTCTCTCTTTTTCTCTCTGTCTGTCTCTCTGTGTGTTTGTCTTTGTCTCTCTCTGTTTCTTTTTGTCTGTCTGTCTGTTTTTCTGTCTCTGTCTCTCTCTACTTTTCTGTCTCTGTCTCTTTCTCTCTCTGTTTCTCTCTCTCTTTTTCTCTCTGTCTGTCTCTCTGTGTGTTTGTCTTTGTCTCTCTCTGTTTCTTTTTGTCTGTCTGTCTGTTTTTCTGTCTCTGTCTCTCTCTACTTTTCTGTCTCTGTCTGTCTCTTTCTCTCTCTGTTTCTCTCTCTCTCTGTTTCTCTCTCTCTCTCTCTCTCTCTCTGTCTATCTTTGTGTCTCTCTCTGTCTCTGTCGGTCTGTCTCTGACTCTCTCTCTCTCTCTCTCTCTCTCTCTCTCTCTCTCTGTCTCTGTCTTAGTCTCTTCCTCTTTTTCTGTCTCTGTCTTTGTCTCTCTCTATTTTTTCTCTCTCTGTCTGTCTTTGTCTCTCTCTATTTCTCTCTGTCTCTGACTGTTTCTCTGTCGCTGTCTCTCTCTTTCTCTCTGTTTTTTTGTCTCTGTCTTTCTCTGTGTGTGCTTTTCTGTCTTTGTCTCTCCATTTCTCTGTCTCTGTCTGTCTCTAACACACACACATTTTCTGTTTCTCTCTGTCTGTTTCTCTGTCTCTGTCTCTATTTGTCTCTCTCTCCTCTCCATTTCTATCTCTCTTTCCCTTCTTCCCTCCTTCCCCACTCTCTCTTTCTCTCCATATACTCCCCAACCCCTTTGGAATCCCATTTTGAAGGTCAATCTTCAAATATAGCTCAGATGTAGGTATATGAAGTAGCCCTGAATTTAATTATCAGTGGCATGCAGATAACCAGAATAAGTTCATTCTTTGTTCAAGAATAATCCTTATCTTAGAAATTTCACAGAGCTGTATAGTAATCAACAGAAAGAGGGAAAATCCTTCTATGGGTGTATCTCCCTCACCAAACAGGACCAGTCACTGGTGTAGGTAAAGAAGATAACTACTTCCACGAGGGGATGTGAGAGGCAAAAGGATAGACCTCTCCGATTTGCTTCCTTCCCATTTCCCTTTCCACTAACCAGTTTTCTTTCCCTGAGAACATAGTTTTTCCATTACAGATAGAAGGAGAGGATTCATGGATGAAGGAAGATATAAATGGCTGAGCCAGGGAGCAGGTCCACATTGATGAGATAGATCATTAGGCTATAGATAGATTACCTGGAATGCAGTTGCTGAGAAGGACCCTGAGCTGGATAGGAAACAGTGATACAACAAATCCTGTCTGGATCGATTCCAGTTGCAATCTCAGATCCTCTCTGTTTTGACTCTGCCTCTGTGGTCTAAATAAATAAGAGTCTCTGGCCTTATTCCTGGGGGTGATGTGGGAGGCATGAATCACAAATCAAAAATTCTGTGGATTGGTAGGGGGTGGATAGAGGAAATCACATGTGTCTTTGGAACCCTTCTTCCATCTGGAAACTGTAGGCCTGCTTTAACAGGGTCAAGGACCCTGTTACAAGGGGAGGACATCACAGATTGCTTGTAGAACTCAGACACTCCAACTGCCTTCATTTATGTAGGGGAGAAAGTATTGGACTTGGAGTCAGAAAGTCCTGAATTCAAATCTTACCTCAATTATTTTACTAGCTGTGTGACCCTACCAAAAATACCTTAGCCTTTCTGAGTCTCACTTTCCTTATCTGTAAGAAAGGTATTATTATAGTGCCCTCTTCAAAGAGTTGTTGTGAGAATCAAATGAAATAACATGAAAAGCATTTTGCAAATCTTAAAATGCAATGTAAATGCTAGCTGTTATCATTTTGTTAATTAGAAAACTGAGTCTTTGGTGTGATTTGGGGAGATGACTTTGCAAAGTTGAAAACTCCTTTATAAAGGGATCCTTTAAGGTGCAGATAAGTTGCTTCTGCCTTGAGAGGAACTGGGCTAGAGGCCCTCAAGACCCCATTCAGCCAGTACTCATGCATAATGTGCTCTCCTTGGATACCTGGCTGCTGCTTCTAAACTCTGGGTAGAATGTGCTTGGCAGTATTTCTAGCTATCTGATCCTGTCCTGGCTTGCTAATTCTGCCTCTATCTGCTCCTCCAAGTTGGTTAAAGCACACTCATTGAACATAGTCCTACCTTCCCTCTCCTGGATCCTGACTCTTTCACTCATCTCAGTCCCTTGCCCCACTCCAAACAAGAACTACCTGAGTAGGCATCCACATAGGCCTTGAGATGAGTCACAGAAATATATTCACCTGAGCCAAACTTCTGAACTTTAATTGCTGTGCATCAGCCTAGCCGGCTTGGGCTGCTCCTCCCTGTCCAGGCTCGACCTTCACTTGACAGCCATAGCTTTTCCCTCTCCTTTTCTTAGCTATTCCCTATCCAGGACTTTATTGTTCTTGCCTCAATCACCAGCCCATTTATGGTTTTTTCAATTCGATCTTTAAGGAGACTGAGTTTGGGTCAGGGCTGGATTTTGGTTAATTATAATCTCCACTCTCCCTACATAAAGTCTGTTTTTGATAATTGGCTACTTCTATCTCATTTCTGATCCCTTGGTTTAGATTTTTACCTTTTTCTACTGTCCCTTAACTCTAAATGCTTATGGTAACAGTATCTTGATCTCCCTCCCCCTGCAGGCTCATACTCCTGGTTTTAGAGTCTGCCTCTAGGACTCAAGGGAACATCAGGAAGCTGACTCTGTTTTCTCCTCTAAACCCCTAAATGCAGATGCACCTCCAAGGTTTAGTTCTTGGCCATTGATAATCTCTCTCAGTATATACCTTCTTTCTTGGTGATCTCTTCTTTCCCAACATCTTCCCTCTCACTTTTATATGCCAGTGGTTAAGAAAGAGTAGTGGGAAAGCACTGGATTTGGAGTTAGAAGACAAGGATTTGGACTAGCTCTGCTACTTGCTACCTCAGGGGAGTAATTTAACAACATTGAGCAATAGTTTCTTCATCTTTAAAACCAGTTGGTTGGGAAAAAAATTACTTTTAAGGTCTCATTTAATCCTAAATCCTTTGATCTTATGGCTCTGAAATCTGTATCTCTATTAACTGTCTGTTTTAAAGTTTTTGTACTGCATTTTCAAGCACATAATTTTCAAGCGTGTTCAGCTAGGTCATGTAGAGAGAACAATGAACCCAGAGTCAGAAAAACTTGAATTCTAGTCTAGCCTCAGATACTTACTAATTGTGTGATCCTAGGCAGATTTTTTTCAACCTTTGTCTCAGTTTCCTTATTTATGAAGGTGGGCACAATAATAATAACCTACTTGTGGTATGGTGTAGATCTGACAAAATAATATTTGTAGAATGTAACACAGTGTCTGTCACACTTAATGTACTCTCTACCTTGAGAGGGACTATATAAATGTTCTTGGTGATGCTGTTACACAGTAAGTACCATAAAATATTATTGTTATCATCTGATTAATAGTTTTACTTAAATGACTTTTCAACTATTAAAATGAAAATATCTAAAATGAAATCTACCAACATCTTTCTCAAATTCAGTTCTTCTTATATACTTAATCAATTTCTCTCAATGGTGCCCTATTGTTTTGTCCCAGATCTGCAATTCATTGGTATAAGGAACTCCCTATGAGAAAATTTCATCTACCAATCGAGAGTAGCATCTGTTCTGCAACTTATAGTCTAAGACAAGTGCCTGGGCCATTAACAGTTCAAGTGACTTATTTAGGATCACACAGTCAGTGGCAGAACTGGTTTTCCTGCTGTTGGTTGTGTTAAAGGCAAGGCAGGTTCTCTATCCTCCGTGTCATGCTGCTGCCTCTCCTTATTACTTGAAGGAAAACTCATGATTCCATCCTATTCCATAGTCTTTCACCATCCTGTTGAGTATTCTTTGAAAATATCTGAGTCATGTTTTCCATTTCATTCTAGTTGTTCCTATCTTGGTATAGGTGAGTGTGGAGTCAAATGATGTAACAAAAGAGCTGTGAATCTGATTTCAGAAAACTTGATCTCAAGTTCAGGATTTGCTCTTTTCTAATTGTGTCTATGGGTAAATCATTTGCCTCTATTTCTTAATCTATAAAATTGGAATGATAATAATAAAATTCTCTTTCACAGGATCGTTGTGATGAGGAAAGTACATTGAAAGCTTTAAATTCTTTTTATTGTGTTATAGTTTATTATAACAATTTCTTTGCCTTTAGCTTCTCTTAACTTCCCCAATCTGATACATCATTGCCAGATTAATATTTTCTTTTTTCTGATATAATGTTCTTTATATTTTTAAAAATATATTTTTTAAATTCATTTTTTAGAATTTTGAGATCCAACTTCTCTTCCTTCCCCAATTCCCATCCACTGGCAAGAAATATGATACCACTAAAATTATGAGAGATTACAAAAGGTTTCCAGTAGATTTTAGCTGGGATTTTAAGGAAGCTAAGGAAACCAGGAGATAGAAAAGGAGAAAGAGAATTCCAGGCATGGGAGACAGCCAGAAAAAAAGTCCAGAGCCAAGAGATAAAGGGTCTTGTTCAGGGAACATCAAGAAAGTGTCACTGAAGGAAGAGTATGTGGCAGGGACAATAGATAATAAGGCCTAAGAAGACTTTAAAAATTGGGAAGCCCTAAATTATAAAGGACTTTGAACACCAAAAAGAGGATTTTGTATTTGATTCTAGAGGTGATAGAGAACCACTGGAGGTCATTGAGAGAGAGAGAGAGAGAGAGTGTGTGTGTGTGTGTGTGTGTGTGTGTGTGTGTTAATATGGGTTAGAGGTGTACTTTAGGAAAATCACTTTGGTGACTGAATAGAGAATGAATAGGAATGGGGTGAGTAATTTCAATTTAGGGAAAATGAATAGGCAGAAGCACTAGTAGCCTAGTGCAGTAATACAGACAGGAGGTGTTGAGGATATGCACAAGATGTGGCAGAATCAGAACAAAGAAAAAGGTGTATTCAAGAGATGTTGCAAAGGTGAAGTTGACAGACGTAGCAACAGGTTGGATTTATGGTGAGAGAAACAGTGATGAGTTGAATATGTCATCTAGGATGCAAGTTAAGGGATTGGAAGGATGATGGTACCCTAGATAGTAATAGGGAAGTTTGGTAGAGGGAATGATTTAGGAAGAAGGATAATGAGCTTGATTTTGGACATGTGTTTAAGATATCGTCTAGACATTTAGTTTTAGATGTCTAAAAAGCAGTTCTTTTTTTTTAAATAACTTTTTATTGATAGAACCCATACCAGCGTTATTTTTTACAGCATTATCCCTTGCATTCACTTCTGTTCCTATTTTTCCCCTCCCTCCCTCCACCCCTCCCCCAGATGGCAAGCAGTAAAAAGCAGTTCTTAATGTGACAGTAGAGGTCAGCAAGGTTGGGGCTAGACAGATTGACTTGAAAATCACTGATGTTCAGGTGATAAATCCACACAGCCTAATAAGGTCACCAAATGAAGTAGTATAAAGAAAGAAGGAGGCTCAGTACAGAGCCCTGGGTAATACTTGTGGTATAATGCTGGAGAAACTGAGGCAAGATAGAGATTAGAGAGTTTTTAATAATTTATTGAAAGGGAGAGCTTTACTGGGACCAAATGGATCCATGGTTTGGTCCCAAGACTGAATGAGACTATCATCTCCAAGAATCCAACATCCAGCATCCGGCAGCTAATGTGAGTTCTCCATGACATATTTATACACAGTAGCTAAACAAAGGCAGGGGGGTGGAGTCCAAACTCTGGTGAGCGAAAATCTCCAGGCAGGAACCATTAATTCAGTTCTGACAGGTTGGGGGGGGGTAGGACCATAAATTCTAACAAACTGGGAGTTAAGAAAGTGTTTGGCTAGAGACGGAAAGTCTGGACTCCCCCCTTTTAAGTTTACACATTGACAATTTATAACCTCTGAGTTATACCAATTTTAATGAACCAGAGAGTCTGTTTGCAACTAAGGGGATTGAGGCAGAACAATTAAGGAAACTGAGGCAGGACCAATTAGGGAAACCAAGGCAGAACAATTTAGGGAAACCGAGGCAAAACAATTTAGGGAAAATGAGACAGGACAATAAAAGATAACTGTGGCACAACAGTGGTTAGTGAGTGTGACTTGAGTGAGGATCCAGCAAAGGGGACTGAGGAGGAGTGGTTACACAGATAGGAGGAGAACCAGGAGAGAATGGTATCCCAAAAACTTAGAGAGAAGAGAGTGTCAAAAAGAGAATGATTGACAGTATCAAAGGCAGAGAGATCAAGAAGATTGAGGGTTGAGAAAAGGCTATTGGATTTAACCATTAGGACACTGTTGGTAACTTTGGAGAGAGTAGTTTTAGTAGAATTATGACATCAGAAACCAAGTTGTAGAGGCTTAAGAAGAGAGTGAGAAAAGAGAAGTGGAGAAGCCTATTGTAGTTGACATTTTTGAGGAGTTTAGCTACAGAACAGAGATAGGATGGTAATAGGGATGGAAGGGTCAAATGAGAGTTTTTCAGGATGACAAAGACATGGACATGTTTATAAGCAGGAGGAGATGAGCTATTAGAGGAGAGATTAAAGATAAGTAAGTCACCTTTTACTTACCATATCCGATGATCAATCATCATCTTCTTGACCTTTCTTCTACATTACATTGCTGACTGCATTCTTCTGGGTATTCTCTTCTTTTTGTGCTTTCTGACACTCCTCTATCTTGGCTCTTTTCCAACCTATCTGATGTCCCCTTCTAGTTTCTTATGCTGGCTAATCATGTATATCACACCCTCTAAATGTGAGTATTCTTAAGGTTCAGGTCTGACCCCTCTTTTCTACACATATTCTCTCACTTGATAACTTCATTAGCTGCAAAGGATTTAGTTATCATCAGCATATAAATACTTTCCAGATTGAGTCAGCTGGATAGTACATTGGATAGAGTTCTAAGCCTCCAGTCAGAAAATTCTGAGTTCTGAAATATGGTCTCAGATATTTATTAACATTAACTATGTGACTTTTGGCAAAACAATTAACCTCTGTTTCAATTTCTTCATTTGTAAAATGAAGATAATAGTAGCATCTATGGCCCAGGGTCGTGAAAAATCAAATGAGATATTTAGAAAGTGTTTTGTTAACCTTAAAGATATAGAAATTGTAGCCACCATCATCAGAATCATCATTATTATTAATTGTTTAATGCTCCCTTGAGTTTTACTTGTTCATTTCCAACTTAACATTTCTAATGTCAAACTCGACCTCTCTACAAATGTAAACATTAACCTTCTTCAAATTTCCCTATTTCTGTTGAGGGCATCACTTACTGTTTTGTCACCCAAGTCTGAAATCTCTAATCCTCACTCTTTCAGCCCACATATCCAATCAGTTGCCAAATACTATCATTTCTATTTCCATAGCATCTCTTGTATATTGCCCCTTCTTTTTATTCATACATTCCTAATTCAAGCCCTTATTACCTTTTCCCTAGACTGCTGTAATATTTTCTTAATTGGTCTCTCTGCGTCAAATCTTTCTCTACTCCATTTTTTTCCCCATTCAGTTGTTGAAATACTTTTCCTGGAGGATTCTGGGAAGATGGCAGAATAGGTTGGTAAATTTCAAGCTCTTCCTATTTCCCCCACAAATAGGACAAATTTGTACCTCAGAGCCAACATAGACTGGTGAAAAACCAAGATGACTTGGGCCAGAATGGGGGTCCTCCCAATATAACTCAACAAAATCTGAAGAAAAATCCTGGACCAGGATTAACTTGTCTGAAGTGCAAACAATTCTGGGCTAGCTCACAGAAACACCAAATAGGGATCCCTTGGGTTATCTGGTTGTGATTGACCTACAGGAACCATAGAGCCTTTCACCTTCTGGATTATTTGTGGAGTCAGGATTTGAGTCCTGCAAGACTGAGGGAATCTAACACCAGGCCCAGCTGTGCTGCTAAGACAGGGCTCTGAGTGAGAAGGAATTAGCACGTGGTGAGTCAAGAAGCTGTGAGCTAGGGGCACTGCTGGCTATGGACACTTGCAGGAGGGTAGGGTTCTCCGTCTGGGATTCCTGGTTAAACTGAAGAGCTGAAGGGAAGCTTGAGGCACCATCCTCCCACTCCATGATCAGAAGTACTTACCCTAATACTAAATATTTAAAAAAATTAAACCAGCAAAGAAGAAAGAACCCCATAATTGAAGCATATTATGGGAATAGGGAAAACTTGGATTCATCTTCAGAAGAGGAAATTTTAGTAAAAAAGCTTCTATAGCTTCTACCCCAAAGAGTAATATGAAATGGCTCCCTGTCCAGAGAGAATTTATAGAAGAACTTTAAAAAATAATTCAAAAATCAAATGAGAGACATTGAGGAAAAAACTAAAGAAAAAATTAAAACCAACCAAGAAAAACAAGATTATGAAAAAAAAATCAACCAATTAGAAAAGGAGGTACAGAGTATCAAAAATGAAAATTAGAATTGAGCAAGAGGAAGCCAGTGAAGCTATGAGAGACCAAGAAATGACAAAATAAATTATAAAGAATGAGAAAATAGAACAGAATGTGAAACATCTCAAATGAAAAACAATATATCTGGAGAACAGATCAAGAAGAGAAAATATAAGAATAATCAGACTGTCAGAAAGTTATAACCAAAAAGAGAACCTTGACACAATTATGCAGGAAATAATCTTTAAAAAATTATCCTGGAGTGATAGAACACAAGGGGAAAGTAGAAATAGAAAAAAAAAAAAAAAACAACAAACAAACACTGATTACTACCTCAAAGAGATCCTCTGTGGAAAACAAATGGCAATATTATTACCAAAATTTGAAACCCCCAGATAAAAGAGAAAAATTTACAAGAAATAAGAAAAAAGTAATTCAAATATGCTGGAACTACAATTAGAATTGTACAAGATTTTTCAGAGGCTACAGTAAAAGACCACAGATCTTGGAATCAGATCTACATACAAGCAAAAGAATTAGACCTGCAGCCAAAAATGCCATATCCAGCAAAAATATTTATGATTTTGAATGGGAAAAAATGAGTATTCAACAAATTTGCAGATTTTCAGGACTTTCATTCAAACCTGAACTTAACAGAAAATTTAACATATAAGAACCAATATCAAAAAACAATTTCAACATCAATAAACTGTTTAAACATGAACAAATTGCTTATGTCTTTTTTCCATGGGAAATGTATACTTTATATTTAAGATTTACATCAACAAAAGGGTAAGTTCAAAAGAAACAAATTAAAGGTAAAAATTGAAATCATGTTATACAAATGAAGTTCAGAGGATGAATAGACACAGAGACATTAGAGAGGAGAGGAGGCTTGTAGTTCTGAAAACTTACTCACATTGGAAATGGTTCAATAGGCAACACTACCTATACACCATGAAATTTATACTACCCTCCAAAATCTATAAAGAAATAAAGGTGGAGGGATGGGTGGATGAGGAAGTAAAGGGAAGAAGACCAGGGGTAATTGAGTAATAGTAAGCCATGTTATGGAACAGAAATTAATGAAATAGCAGGGATACAAAAAACATATGTGTATGTGGGGTATGTGTGTGTGCACGTGTGTGTATGTATACATGCATCTACATATGTATACATAAATATATCTTTTCTTAACTGTAGCTTGCTGGGGGTGGGGGAGACGAGGGAGATATGTGTGTGTCTGTGTGTCTATATGTATGGTATGTATATATCTACATATGTACATATAAATATGAACTTTTTTCCTATAGCTTGTTTGAGGCTGATGGGGGGGAAGAAAAGGGAGAAAGAAATAAAGTAAAAAAGTGTACAGCAAAGAACAAAACAATAGTTTACAAGGAAGTAAAGACAAGACAGACACTCATGAATATAATTTCTTCAACTAATAAATATACTTTCTTAACTGGTATTTGTTGTTATATATTTTGAATCCTTCCTGATGTTTTGCTGGGCACCTGATAATGTGCTCTTTTCTTTTGTTTCTTTTTGTTTTGTATTGTTTTTCTGTTTTTTCTTTTTTCTTATTCTGTTTCTTCAAATAATATGAATTTGGGAAAAAATAAAGTAGTTTTCCTATAGCACAGATCTGAACAGATCTCTCCCACAAACAGTAAACTCCAAAGGCTCTCTATTGAAGTATCTCTTTCACATCATGCTGGTCAGGGGCATGGGCTTCCAGGATCTGGAAAGTCTGCATAAAGCTTTTTGGCCTTCCCTTTGTACCAGAGAAAGAGTCTGAATTTTTTCTTTTTTTTATGGTTTTTTTTACAATCCCTTACTGTAAAATTTGGGTTAAGTATGTCATTATAAGCTATACGTAGATCGATGTTAAATAAAAATATCATACATAGATTTCATGTATTTTCAAATTTTTAAACTTTTCCTGTGCCATCTGCTGGTCTTTGCACAGCATCTGTAGCTCTAAAACTCCCCTAAAATTCCCATTTAATTTGTTATGCCAACCCATGATATATTGGAACTGTGATGGGGAAAATCGTGATATAGAAGGGATAATTGTAAACTCTTCTGGTTGACATACTTCAAACTCTGGTTACAGATGACTTCTCCAAGCAGGTTACATATTATTCCCCTTTTTGTACTCTGATTCAGTTGAACTAATTCCTTGCTGTTCTTTACACACTACACTCCATCTCCTATCTTTGTGCTTTTGTGTTGTCTACCTCCCTTGCCTTTAATGCACTTTCTTCTTACTTAGGACTTTTATAATCTTTTTTTAAAAGGTAACTACATTTACACAAAGCCTTTTGAATCCTCTCAGCTGCTAGATTCTCTCCCTTTATTTTATATCAATTTTGTTGTTATTTAGTTGTTATTCAGAGTTAAGAGGCCTGCCAGCTATTAACTGTCTGAGGTGAGATTCCTAATTCCAGGACAGGCTATCTACCCACTATCTACTCTAGCTGCCCCATTTTGTGTGTGTGTGTGTGTGTGTGTGTGTGTGTACATGTATGTGTATGAGATGCACACATACATATACACACACATTGCCATCCCTTGCTGGACTAAAGTTCCTTGAAGGAACTTTTTTTTTTTTAATCTTTGTATTCTCAGCATCTAGCACAGTGTTCAGTATATAGTGGATACTTGATTTCTCTTTAATCAACTGATAGAAAATAAGACTTAATGAAGGCATAAATGAGATTATATGGCAATTCATAGGAAGAAAGTGTGAATTTCTGGTTGGGAGACCTAGTAATGCTTTGCTTTCCTATCCCTAGAGTCCCAGCTTTGGCTACAATGAGAGAAAGGATATAATCACAGTGAAGAATTTGGGAGTATTACCCAATTTGAGGATGCCATTGCTCCATCTAGACATTTTCTTTCCTGAAATTTTTATATGTCCCATAACTATTTCCAAAGTTCTGTTAGTACAAAATTTCTGCTATGGTCCTACATGTAGGTCATGAACAAATTTGGAGCTTTTAGAGGTTTTGTGGGTTGAGAAATAAATTTAAGAAAGAAGCTGTGAAAAGAAGAATAAAAAAGCTTGGGTGATCTTACTCTGAGTTCAGATTTCTCAGCAGGATTGACCCAGTTATATATTAGCTCTTTAGTCCCCAAATATCTGCCTCTTTAATTATCTGGATTTTTTAGGTCACATTTTTTTTTACCCTGACTCATATTCTAGGAATTATAGATTAATTTAGATTCAAAGCATTCTCTTTTTAATAATAAAATATCTCTTGGACAGACATTGGCCATTCATATATTAATATGAATTGGTTCAGATTATTTCCTTCTTAACACCTCACTGAGAACCACAACAATGAAGGAATGGAAATTTTGCTAGTAGGGTAGAGGAAAGTAGGTAACCTCGGAGCTTGGAGTGATGTGAAGGAATTGGATGCTAGAGGGTTCAGGACAATATAGCATTAGGCATTGGGATGTAGGAGAGGACACAGAAATGGAGGTGAGAGGATCCTAAAAATAAATCATTTATTTCAAGACTTTGTCTGGGTCCAACCCTTTTCTCAGGAAGGAAGGATCTAGAGATGGGAAAGAAATTCTCTTCCTTTCTTCTTCTGCCTAATGAACTACTTGACTCTCTGCTTCTAAGACCCAGAATGTAAGAAACCATCTAGTAATATTCTATTTCTGCTACATTATGATTTAAGGAGGTTTTTTGAGAGATGGCCTGTAGTCCTAAAACTACCATGTATCACATTATTTCAATGGGAAATCATGTTTTAATTTCCAAAGAACCAGCTTCCACATAAATTAAAATGTCTTTGTGGACAAATTGGTCATGATTTGTATAACATTTGCTGTATGTTAAAAGGTAGTAATGGAGGAGTCACAGTTCAGGGTGGAAAAGGACCATAGATAAGATGATTTAAAAGGTTGAAAGGGAAGAAAACACATTTCCTAAGTCCCAGAGACACTAAAAATGATGTCTCTACTATTCTGGATTTGAGTATGAATAAAAGAAATGACGACCTTAGTCCACATCCTAAAGAAGACTATGTTTGGAATAGTGACTATACCTGCTATCTTCAGGATATTTTTTTTCTCCTTCCAAATAAACTTGAGTTAAAAAAAATTGTGTTCAATGGCAAGACCTCTTTATTTCTCTTGAAAAAAAATTGTGTTCAATAGCAAGACCTCCTGATTTCTCTGATTTGAAAAAAAGTCACTTTGAGAACCGAAATTCTTAAGCTAAATAAGCCCTTTCCCTATTGGTTATAATAGACTTACAAACAGAATAATAATAATGAAAAAAAGATCTGTCCTCACTCTACATTTTCACCAGTTCAGAGGGCCAGCACATAATCTGAAACAAGCTTCTTTGAATGTGGCTGTCCAGAGTGAGTTGTTGTAAAGTGGAATTTATTGCACAATATGGACCTTCAGTTCCTTTGGGATGAATGCTTTGGAAAGCATGCATTTAGCTGACAATCGCTAAGGCAGCCAGACGCACTTGGAATCTGCTAGAGCCCAGTTCTATTTATTGATGGTATCAAATGCTTTTATTGCACAAAATCCATGAAGACAGGGAGTAGAAGCCTTCACATTCCTGGCCCCCTTCTGGGTTCATGGCGAAGCCAAGACCACAGTAATATTAATAATATCTCACATTTATATTGTTCTCTAGCTTTTCAAACATTATATTTATTGAATCCTTATAAGACTGTGATGTGAGACAGGAGGAGCAAAGTAGGTCAGATACCATTTTCTTCATTTATGGAAAATGCCTCAATGGGAAACCCAGTGACTTGTCCACGATCTTAAAATTTGCTAATTAAGGGCAGAGATACATCTAGAAAGGTAGCCAAGTGGTGGAATGGACAGAACACTGAGCCTGAAGTCAGGAAGACCTGAATTCAAATCCAACCTCAGATATTTACTTGCACACCACTCTGAGCATAACTCTGTTTGCCTCAGTTTCCTCATCTGTAAAATGAGCTGGAGAAGGAAATGGCAAGCCTTCTAGTATCTTTGCCAATAAAGCCCAAATGGGATTACTAAAAGTTAGACACTATTAAAATGACTCAACAACAACATATCTAGAAGGCTTACATCTTCAAAGTGAATCTAAGGATCATTCAACCACATCACCTATGATACTTGTTAATGGTTTAAAGTACTTTTGAGATCTTTGCAGAAAAGTCTGGGTGATACTGAAGATGATGTCAAGATGGAAATGGAGCACTCCCTATATTCAGGGAGGGAATGAAGCTGATGCAGAAGTTTGAGCAGCTTTTTATCTCCCTGTTTAGAAACGTTGAGTAGGAATTTCACTGAATCCTTGAAAGGATTATCATTTGTGAGTCTGATAAGATGCTAGCTTTCCTTTTTTTAATTATAGCTTTTTATTTTCAAAATATATACATGGATAATTTTCATCATTCACCCTTGTAAAACCCTGTATTCTAATTTTTTTCCTTCCCCTCACCCCAAAAAACCCCAACTCCCCCAGTTGGCAAGTGACCCAATATATGTTAAACATGTACAATTCCTCTATACATATTTTCACAAATATTATGCTACACAAAAAAATCATATCAAAAAGGAAAAAAATGAGAAAAAAAACAAAATGCAAGCAAATAACAACAAAAAGAGTGAAAATATCTTGTTATGGTTCCCACTGTCCTCTCTCTGGATGATGCTAGCTTTCTTACTAGCAAGTCAAAAGCTGCTACTGTCTCCCAAGTTGGAACCTTCAGAATTCTTTTTAATATCAAGCAAAACACTATGGGATCTTGGCTTATTTTTTTTTCCTCTGTGAGAGGCTCCACACCCAGGAAAAGTCCCAATGAACTATCTTCCAAATAATTTAAAACATCTCTGTGGTACAAATTGGTCACTATCTGTATAATATTTACTATGGAGACTTTTCCTGGGTGTGGAACTTCTCACATAGTTGATGCTCAATGAATATTTGTTAAATGAATTAACCTTTAACTTCTTGCTTTTCTTCTTCCCTCACATCCAATTAATCACCAAGACTTGTTGAGTGTTTCTTCAAAATAGCCTTTGGATTTGCTCCCACCTCCTTGTTCCCACTGTCATGATATTTGTCCAGAATCTTACTCCTTCATTCTTGTCCTACTATAAAAAGTCTCCCAGTTGATCGCTTTAAATCCAGACTTTCTCCCACCCAAAGTTAGATTATAAAATAACACTTCTATCTTGTTATTCTCATGATCAAAAAAATGGCTCCCTGTTGCCTCTGATATCAGAGCTCAATAGAGTAGTAAAAGGAGTATGTGGAGAGCTGAGTTTGGTATCTCAAGAACTGACATCAGCTTCTGATTCTGCCGTTCACTGTCTCTGTGACCTTAGTCAAGTCATTTAACTTGAATCTCAGTTTCCTCCACTATAAAATGAGAGAGTTGAACTAAATGACTTCTAAGCTTCATTGTAGTATTGTACTATTTTCCATTGGCTGTCTTTGTATAATTCTTTTCTCATTTAAGAGTATTTCTAGGACAGAAACCATCTTTCCTTCTCTCCTTCCTCCCTCCCTCTTTCCCTCCTTCCCTCTCTCTCTTTTTCCCTTTATCCCTCCCTCTCTTCCTCCCTTCCTTCCTTCCTTCCTTCCTTCCTTCCTTCCTTCCTTCCTTCCTTCCTTCCTTCCTTCCTTCCTTCCTTCCTTCCTTCTTTCCTTCCCACAGTAAGCACTATGGACAGCAAATGTTCAAGATAGGATTTAGACAAATTCTTTACCCTTAACCAGGTATCTTTCATGAAGGAGAACATAGCTTGGTGCTTTGCTCAAAATAAGTGTTCAATAAATCTTTATGGAATAAATGAATGAATACATATAACTTTCTTATTAGTATTAAAGTGGAATCTTGCTATTTCATTGAATTATTAAAGCTATCTCTATTATTTTTCATTCAGTGATCTGTGACTATTGCTACTCTATCTATATAGATCTCAATATTTCTATGCTTTAAGAGGTGGTCTTAGAGTTATTGTGATATAAAAATTCATCATCTTGAAGCAAACATAATGAAGAACTCCTTTGAATAGAATGGTCATCAGACAATGGACTTACAGTCTGTCTCTTGGCTGGAGAAATATATTTACCCGCCATTAAACAAGACTAGGCAAATGATGGCCTCTGTGTTATTTTACCAGTTGTTTCTGGATTTGGAATCAGAAGACTTCAAATCTTGGTTTGATCACTTATTGTATATCTTAGACTACAATATCATAGACTAGTCATTTTGCTTCTCTGGAAGACAATTTCCTTACCTGCAAATTTAGTAGAGTATACAAGATGATTTCCAGGGTTCTCTCCAGCTGGAAATCAGAAGACCAAGATCTCCCTTTTCCCAAATTCTCCCCAAAATGACTTCTTACACAGGCATAGAGCACTGAATGATCAATTTTTTTCTCAATGAAGAGAGTCACATGTCAATGGACTTTGAAGCGTATGTTTCATTGTCTTGTCTTGGGGTAAGTCGGTTAACTAACCTGGAAGTCATTTTTTTCATCTGTAAATGAAGGTCTAGTTAGTATCTGGGGTTCCTTTCTTCCTCAGATTTATAATTCTATTATCTATCTAAAGCCTCACACAACTTATAACAAATAAAATCTTTTTTTTTTCCCTCCAGGATCCCAGGAAATCTGCATGTTCACCCAAAATAATTACATTAGTTCCATGGCTTGTAGAATAAATGCACTCCAAATGTAGAATGAAAATTTCTCAAAGGGCAAGTATAAAAAGAATATCTTACATTGATCATATTATATATTATTTCACTTGATCCTCTAATCATCCTCTGGGGTGGGCAGGTATTTTGGTCCTCATTTTTGAGACAAGGAAATAGTGATCCAAGAAGTGAAGGGAGTTGTCCAAGTTGTCCCACAGCTAATGGTAAACCCAGATCTCCTGACTCTTAATCTGTTTCTCTTTCTATTATTTACATAGTCACCAGTTCATCATTTCTATTGAACATTCCTCCATAAAGAATTTAGTTGCATTTTCAACAAGCATTTATTAAATATCTACTATGTTTCAGGCACTGTGCTAGTGATTGGGGTTTAAAGGCAGAATGAACAAAAAGTCTGAACCCCAGAGAGCTTTCATTCTACTTGGTTTTTAATATGCAATCTGAAAAAGATGTGTCCACCTTTGCTCATGCAAAGACCTGCACTCTTAAATATAATGCAGCATTTTGGAATGATATTCTTCAGTTCACCAGGCTGAGCATGTGGGAGACATCAGTTCTTCCTCTTGCAGTCTGAAGCCTCAGCCTACGTGCCTAAATACTACCAGACATATTAACACAAGGCCTCCAGAGCACATGATTGCTTGTGTTGCATTTTATGTCTCTGGGATTTTATTCAAATATTTCATGGTCTCTATACAGCAAAGTCCATTTTTAAGAGACTCTATTAAAGGGATAGACCTCCCTCAAGACATATTTCTGTGCCAAAACAGAGAAATAGTTCCAGTGAAGGCAGCCTTTTGAGTAAATGCTCAGTTTATAACAAAAAATTCTTTCAAAAGGAATGGAAAATAGTACTTCCTTTGGCCAAAACCAATTGTTAAATGAATTCATGTACCAGAGAATTAATCATTCTAGGTGAATTAACTATACAGACTTTTAGAGTCATTTCTCTTAGACATGTGTATTCATTCTTTCAAGCGTATAGGCTGAGACAAACTGATTTTTATATTTCTATCTCTAGTGTTTAGAACATAGTGTTTTTTCATTCATTTATTCACTGTCATCTTCTCAAATATTCCTCAGTGCCCTCAGACAGAAAATTAGGATACTTCCAGAATACATAATTTAGAACCAGTCACCAAATAGGTCTAGTCAGGAGCTTAGTGGCATGAAGTCACTAGATGACTGGCATAAAAAGAAAAATAAGATGCTAAGTGGGGATGTGTACTTAAGAGAACAGGAAGTAGCCTGCTGTCTATTTGGTGGGCTACTTGCCTTAAACATAGTTGGCACCCAATTAATATTCATTCAATAAATGAATTAAAGGGAGTTACAAGGGTTCTTTGCTGCTCAAATGTTATAACTGAAATTCTACCATTATAATTTCCTTTCTTTGGGTCTTGTAGGCTTCTGGCTCTCCCAGCATGCCACATTAAATTACAGATGTTCTTGAACTATTACCAAATAAAGCAACTGATCAATTAAAAAGAATTTATTAAATATCTACTATATGCCAAATGCTGTGCTAGGAACTATGGATATAAAAACAAAATAAAAAGAAATAGTCTATTTTTATGGAGCTTACATTTTATTGAGGAAGATGACATAGCTACATACATTTAACTACATATGTATATACATAATAATATATACAGAATAAATGGAGAGTAGTTCAATACAAGGTAGTTTGATTTTTATTTTCTGAACAAGAAAACAGTGGTCCAGGGAACTGAATGGAGTCATCCAAGATGCCACATAGCTAATGGTAAATCCAGATCTCTTAACTATTATTTTCCCCATTATTTACACAGTCACCAGCTCATAGTTTCTGCTGAGCATTGCATGTATCCTCCATGAGGAATTCATTTTCAACTATATAAATATCCACTATGTTTCAGGCACTGTGCTAGTCACTGGGATTTAAGGACAGAATGAACAAACGATCCCTGGCCCCACAGAGATTTCATTCTTCTGAGAAAAGGCACTAACTAGCTTTTGGGAAGATTCAGAAAGGCTTCATGTAAAAGTGATTAAATTGTTTCTTAAAGGAAGTGAGGGATTCTTTGAAATGGAGGTGAGGCAGTAGGGCTTTCCAGAAATGGGAGAGAAGGTAAAGATGAAGAGGTGGGAAATGAAATACCATTTATTAGGAAGAGCAAAAAGACTCAATTAGCTAGACCAGAGATGTAGGAAGAGACATACAGTAATGTTTATTGAGACTAGAAAGAGAGGTTGGAAGTTAGTTGTAGAGGACTTTAAAAACCAAGTCTAGGAGCTTCGATTTTGTTTGTAAAGGAGCTATTGGAGTTTTTTAAATAGGGAGTAACTTGGTCAATTCTACATTTAAGCACCATTTCTTTGATAGTTGTGTGAAGGATGTCTTGAAATGGGGTGAGGAGAAATACCACTACACACCTTTCGGATTGGCTAAGATGACAGAAAAAGATAATGATGTGGGAAAACTGGGACACTGACACATTGTTGGTGGAGCTGTGAACTGATCTAACCATTCTGGAGAGCAATTTGGAACTATGCTCAAAAAGTTATCAAACTGTGCATACCTTTTGACCCAGCAGTGTTTCTACTGGGCTTATATCCCAAAGAGATACTAAAGAAGGGAAAGGGACCCACGTATACAAGAATGTTTGTGGCGGCCTTTTTTGTAGTGGCTAGAAACTGGAAATTGAATGGATGCCCATCAATGGAGAATGGCTGAGTAAATTATGGTATGTGAATGTTATAGAATATTATTGTTCTGTAAGAAATGACCAGCAGGATGATTTCAGAAAGGCCTGGAGAGACTTAAATGAACTGATGCTGAGTGAAATAAGCAGAACCAGGAGATCATTGTACATGGCAACAACAATACTATATGATGATCAATTATGATGGAGATGGCTCTCTTCAACAATGAAGTGATTCAAACCAGTTCTAGTTGTTCAGTGATGAAGAGAGCCATCTACACCTAGAGAGAGGACCGTGGGACCTGAGTGTGGACCACAGCATAGCATCCTCACTGTTTCTGTTGTTTGCTTGCATTTTGTTTTCTTTCCCAGTTTTTTTTTCCTTATTGATCCTATTTTTCTTGTGCAGCTATATAACTGTATAAATATGTATATGTATATTGGATTTAACTTATATTTTAACACATTAATATGTATTGGACTACCTGCCATCCAGGGGAAGAAGTGGGGGGAAGGAGAGGATAATTTGGGACAGAAGGCTTTACAAGAATCAATGTTGAAAAATTATCCATGCATATGTTTTATAAATAAAAAGCTTTAATTAAAAAAAGAAAGAAAGAAATGGGGAGAAAACTTAAGGGCAGGGATACCAATTGAAAACAAAAATTAAGTGATGGTAGTCTATTAGTAAGTAAAGAGAACACTTAGTTATCAGTTAACTGCCTGATCAACAGTTAACATCTTGGAAAAGACTAGTAGAAATGGATCTAGGATACAGCCTGGGCATGAAGAAGAGTGGGCAAGATGGAAAGAAGAGATACGTAGCTATTTAACCTTTGAAAGATCCTTAGGAATCATTTATTCCAAATTCTTACACCCTTTACTTTTCATAGATTAGTCAAGAATCAGACCAAGACCCTGATGAGCTGGGATCTGTCCAGGGTGCCATGTGTCAGTTTGCACCATCTTAAAATTTTTCTTAAAAGTATATGTGTTCATTTTGCCTATGGTGCAAATAATTCTAGGGCAAGACCACTAAGAAAACATATTATTATAGGGCAAAGATAAACTCTTAATACAGTGTTGAGTGTCAAGAATACCTGCATAGAGCTCTGTGTAAATTATAAAAAGGAATAAAATGGTTCTTAGCCAGTAAAGCCCTGCATCCTATGCTTGAACACCACAGCTACATGGTTAGCAGAGGTTGGGCATTTTAATGCATAGCTTGGATTTCATGAAAATCATTATTTAATATTCATTAGACTACATCTGTACCCCATGAATCAGCCCTGGTTGAATTCATTTAAAAGGATGCTTGGTGAAGAAAATGTCAACAGAAGAGAAATAATGTTTGTCATGAACAAACCTGCCAGGGGCTTCAGGCAAAAAGCCATGATAAAAATGCATGCCTTGCCTCATGCCATCACTGTAAAGGTCTGTCTATAAACTTGGGTCCTGCTGTAAGCACCTCTGGAACTGCTGTTAAGATTTGAGGCTTGAAAAAATTGTAATTCCTTCACATACACTGAAGGGAGTATTGTCCAAAAAGCGTCAGTTATACAGAGGACAAATAATTGGTATATATTTTCCTACCTTCCTTCCTTTGGTTTTACTGTCCCCACTTTTTTTTCTTTTCTTTTTTTTAACATGTAAGTCCACAAGGCAAGTCCCCCAAGTTAATTAATTCTATTTTTCTATAGATTGCACTCGGGGAAGGGAGTTGGGCCAGAGACTATTCCCAGATGTCCAGAAAGCAGCAAATATGTCCTATGAAGTTGCCAGGGCAACTGTAGCTGTTGCTGACATCACTGGGAATAGAAGAAGGGAGTTTATGAGGAGGGAGACAAACAAATTCCAGGTGTGCCTTCCTTAAGAAACCTTCCTTTAAGACAGTCATAAAGTAGATAAATTGAGGTGGCTTTTTGGTATGATAAAAAAGATCTTTCTCTTTTCCAAAAAGTCAAGTTTTCTTGATATTGGAGCTTCCTTATGAGTTTTTAGGAGTTATCTCCCACTCCAGCTTGAAGGGTCCCTGTGCTTTTGTCAGGCTCAATGAGAGTAAAAGGAAACATCACTTCATCTTGAATTTCTCCAATTTTCAGGAAAATAACCAGAAAGCAAATAAAAAGGTATTTAATTAAACCATACTAACAAAATATAACAGAACAGTCCATGAAGTAAACTTGTTCTTTACCTTTCACAAGACCAGTTGGAAGCAATTCTCCCCTCAGGGAATTCTGTACCAGTAGAGAAAAGGGAACACATAATTATGGCTATAATGATGGGAGAGAGTGTCACATCCTAAAGACTATACAGAGTGGAGGAGAGAGAGAGAGAGAGAGAGAGAGAGAGAGAGAGAGAGAGAGAGAGAGAGAGAGAGAGAGAGAGACGGAGGGAGGGAGGGAGGGAGGGAGAGAGGAGAGAAGAAGGGAAGAAAGAGGAGAGAGGAGAGATTGGTGAAGGTCCTGGATACATTTTTAGAACTTAAGTTTTTTGTTGAGTTTTTTGTAATTGTGTCCAAACCCATGGGGGTTTTTCTGGACAAAAATATTAGAATATCTCTTGCTTCTTTTAAGGATGAGAGACTGAGGCAAAAAGGGTTAGGTGACTTGGCCAGAGTCACACAGCTAGTAACTGTCAGAGGCTACATTTGAACTCAGGAAAATGAGTCTCTTTGATTCCAGGCCCAGCGCTCTGTGCATTGTGGTGCCACATAGCAGCCTTCCCTTCCTTGAATTTTCTGAATAATGTTAATTAAATACATTAAAAATACAAAGGAAATATCTACATATACAACCATGTGTAAACATAGAGATATGACCATATCTAGACATACAGATCTATATACATGTTCACTCATGCACATGTGTATATGCTCACATTTATAGAGAACTTACTATGTGTCAAACACTGCTAATACTTTACAATTATTATTTCATTTTATTTTTATAACAATTCTTATAATTAGGTATGACTACTATCTCCATTTTACAGATGAAAAAATTGAGGCAAAAAGAAAATAAGTGACTTTCTCAGTCACAGAACTAGGAAGTTCTAGTCATCTTGACCCCAGGCTACTCTGCACTGTACACTTAGCTGCCAGTCTCAGTCTCTGTCTCTGTCTCTCTCTGACTTTCATCTCTCTCTGTCTCTCTCCTCCCCCACATGCACATAAGACACATGCATGTATATAAATGCTGGTATACACGTATTTATGCATGTATGTGCATGTTCAGGGACCTCAGGTGAAGAGCCCCAACACTAGAGCAGGTCTCTTGCCTTCCAAGCTGTCCCAAGATAAGACAGCATCTCTACCACTGTCAATCACAAGCAGTTCGGCTTCTTAGTTTCCAGCTTAGGTGCTTCAGCCTCACCTCTGCCTCAGTGGATCATGGCTAGCCAATACTTCAGCAGGTATTAAACCATCCTAAGTGACTTTATCATCGCTACCTCTCATACTCCTACCTACCATAGCCATCTGATAAAATTCAGTTTCATCTTTTACAAATAAAGGGCATTTTAGCTTCAGATTGTCCATATTGTCTAGCCTCAGTGAGACCAGGAGGTATTTCATTCTTGATATTTGTCTCCTTAGTGCCCTGCATATGTATTGATTGATTGACATTCAATACATTTTTTTGACCAGTCTTTGTATTTGCTTCAGGTTCCATTGAAAGCAAAAATTAAGAAGTTCCATATGGGTGACAGAGAAATTCCCTTAGGTGGCTAATTTGAAACAATTTGCCTTATTCTATAACACATGTGTCCTTCAACCTAACTGATTGGCTTTCCCTTGCCTTTTCCCAACTTAAGAGGAAGAGGGGCAGCCATCATACCCCATGTAGTGATTACCTGAGGCTATAGCTAAATATATACATTTCCTTTATCTGTCCTTTCCATTTCCATCATGCTATTCAAAATTGTCTTCCAGGTTTGAAAAGGATGCTTGATGAAGAAAATGTCACTGGAAGAAAAGTAATGTTTGTCACGAGCAAACTTGCCAGGGACTCCAGGCAAAATACCAGAGTTAAAATGCAGGGTTCACTTTGTGCCATCATTATGAAGGTCTGTCTGTGTACTTGGACCTTGCTCTCAGCACCCTGGAGGCCACTACTGGTACCTCGTGTGTGTGTGTGTGTGTGTGTGTGTGTGTGTGTGTGTGTGTGTTTCAATAGCACTTTATTTTTTTTATTATAGCTTTTTATTTACAAGTTATATGCATGGGTAATTTTACAGCATTGACAATTGCCAAACCTTTTGTTCCAATTTTTCCCCTCCTTCCCCCCATTCCCTCTCCCCAATGGCAGGTTGACCAATACATGTTAAATATGTTAAAGTATAATTTTTTTTTTTTTTTTTTTTTTTCCAAAGTAATCTCTTTTTTTTTTTTTTTTTTTTTTTTTTTTTATAATAAATTTTATTTTATTTAATAATAACTTCGCATTGACAGAATCCATGCCAGGATAATTTCTACACGACATTATCCCTTGCAATCACTTATGTTTCGTTTTTTCCCCTCCCTCCCTCCTCCCCCCCCCCCCCAGGATGGCAAGCAGTCCTATATATGCTAAACATGTTGCAGTATATCCTAGATACAATACATATTTGCAGAACCAAACAGTTCTCTTGTTGCACAGGGAGAATTGGATTCAGAAGGTAAAAATAACTCGGGAAGAAAATCAAAATTGCAAATAGTTCACATTCATTTCCCAGTATTCCTTCTTTGGGTGTAGCTGTTTCTGTCCATCATTTCTCCAATGAAACTCAGTTAAGTCTCTTTGTCAGAGAAATCCACTTCCATCAGAATACATCCTCATACAATATCGTTGTCGAAGTGTATAATGATCTCCTGGTTCTGCTCATCTCACTTAGCATCAGTCCATGTAGGTCTCTCCAAGCCTCTCTGTATTCATCCTGCTGGTCATTCCTTACAGAGCAATAATATTCCATAACGTTCATATACCACAATTTACCCAGCCATTCTCCAATTGATGGGCATCCATTCATTTTCCAGTTTCTAGCCACTACAAACAGGGCTGCTACAAACATTTTGGCACATACAGGTCCCCTTCCCTTTTTTAGTATCTCTTTGGGGTATAAGCCCAATAGAAACACTGTTGGATCAAAGGGTATGCACAGTTTGATAACTTTTTGGGCATAATTCCAGATCGCTCTCCAGAATGGCTGGATTCGTTCACAACTCCACCAACAATGCATCAATGTCCCCGTTTTCCCGCATCCCCTCCAACATTCATCATTGTTTTTTCCTGTCATCTTAGCCAATCTGACAGGAGTGTAGTGATATCTCAGAGTTGTCTTAATTTGCATTTCTCTGATCAATAGTGATTTGGAACACTCTTTCATGTGAGTGGTAATAGTTTCAATTTCTTCATCTGAAAATTGTCTGTTCATATCCTTTGACCATTTATCAATTGGAGAATGGCTTGATTTTTTATAAATTTGAGTCAGTTCTCTATATATTTTGGAAATGAGGCCTTTATCAGAACCTTTAATTGTAAAGATGTTTTCCCAGTTAGTTACTTCCCTACTAATCTTGTTTGCATTCGTTCTGTTTGTACAAAGGCTTTTTAATTTGATATAATCAAAATTTTCTATTTTGTGATTGGTAATGGTCTCTAGTTCATCTTTGGTCACAAATTTCTTTCTCCTCCACAAGTCTGAGAGATAAACTATCCTATGTTCTTCTAATTTATTTATAATCTCGTTCTTTATGCCTAGGTCATGGACCCATTTTGATCTTATCTTGGTATGTGGTGTTAAGTGTGGGTCCTTGCCTAATTTCTGCCATACTAATTTCCAGTTATCCCAGCAGTTTTTATCAAATAATGAAATCTTATCCCAAAATTTAGAATCTTTGGGTTTGTCAAACACTAGATTGCTATAGTTGACTATTCTGTCTTGTGAACCTAACCTTTTCCACTGATCAACTAATCTATTTCTAAGCCAATACCAGATGGTTTTGGTGACTGCTGCTTTATAATATAATTTTAGATCAGGTACAGCTAGACCACCTTCATTTGATTTTTTTTTCATTAATTCCCTTGAGATTCTCGACTTTTTATTGTTCCATATGAATTTTGTTGTTATTTTTTCTAAATCATTAAAATATTTTCTTGGAAGTCTGATTGGTATAGCACTAAATAAATAGATTAGTTTAGGGAGTATTGTCATCTTTATTATATTTGCTCGGCCTATCCAAGAGCACTTAATATTTTTCCAATTATTTAAGTCTGACTTTATTTGTGTGAAAACTTTTTTGTAATTTTGCTCATATAATTCCTGACTTTCCTTTGGTAGGTAGATTCCCAAATATTTTATGCTATCAACAGTTATTTTGAATGGAATTTCTCTTTGTATCTCTTGCTCTTGGATTTTGTTGGTGGTGTATAAGAATGCTGAGGATTTATGGGGATTTATTTTGTATCCTGCTACTTTGCTAAAATTATGAATTATTTCTAATAGCTTTTTAGTAGAATCTCTGGGGTTTTCTAGGTATACCATCATATCATCTGCAAAGAGTGATAGTTTGGTTTCCTCATTGCCTACTCTAATTCCTTTAATCTCTTTCTCGACTCTTATTGCAGAGGCCAGTGTTTCTAATACAATATTGAATAATAATGGTGATAGTGGGCAACCTTGCTTCACTCCAGATCTTACCGGGAAAGGTTCCAGTTTTTCCCCATTGCATATGATGCTTACTGAAGGTTTAAAATATATGCTCCTAACTATTTTAAGGAAAAGTCCTTTTATTCCTATGCTCTCAAGTGTTTTTATTAGGAATGGCTGTTGGATTTTATCAAATGCTTTTTCTGCATCTATTGAAATGATCATATGGTTTTTGTTTGGTTGGTTGTTGATATAGTCAATTATGTTAATAGTTTTCCTAATATTGAACCAGCCCTGCATTCCTGGTATAAATCCTACTTGGTCATAGTGTATTATCCTGGGGATGATTTTCTGTAATCTTTTTGCTAATATTTTATTTAAGATTTTAGCATCAATATTCATTAGGGAGATTGGTCTATAATTTTCTTTCTCTGTTTTCAGCCTACCTGGTTTAGGTATCAGTACCATATCTGTGTCATAAAAGGAGTTTGGTAGGACTCCTTCAATCCCTACTTCTTCAAATAGTTTATTTAGCATTGGAGTTAATTGATCTTTAAATGTTTGATAGAATTCAGATGTAAATCCATCTGGTCCTGGGGTTTTTTTCTTATGGAGTTGATTGATAGTTTGTTCTATTTCTTTTTCTGAGATAGGAGTGTTTAGGATATTTACTTCTTCCTCTGTTAGTTTAGGTAAACTATATTTTTGGAGGTATTCTTCTATTTCATTTAAGTTGTCGAATTTATTGGCGTAAAGTTGGGCAAAGTAACTCCTAATTATTGCTCTAATTTCCTCTTCGTTAGTGGTGAGTTCTCCCTTTTCATTTTTAAGACTAACAATTTGATTTTCCTCTTTCCTTTTTTTAATCAGATTTACTAAGGGTTTGTCTATTTTGTTGGTTTTTTCATAGAACCAACTCTTAGTTTTATTAATCAATTCAATAGTTTTTTTACTTTCAATTTTATTGATCTCTCCTTTTATTTTTTGAATTTCAAGTTTAGTGTTTGATTGGGGGTTTTTAATTTGTTCCTTTTCTAGCATTTTTAGTTGCAAGCCCAATTCATTGACCTTCTCTTTCTCTATTTTATACAAATAGGCCTCTAGAGATATGAGATTTCCCCTTATTACCGCTTTGGCTGCATCCATACATTTTGGTATGATGTCTCATTATTATCATTTTCTTGGATGAAGTTATTAATTATGTCTATAATTTGCTGTTTCACCCAATCATTCTTTAGTATGAGATTATTTAGTTTCCAATTATTTTTTGGTCTACTTTCCTGTGGCTTTTTATTGAATGTAATTTTCAATGCATCATGGTCTGAAAAGGATGCATTCACTATTTCTGCCTTACTGCATTTGAGTTTGAGGTTTTTATGTCCTAATATATGATCAATTTTTGTATAAGTTCCATGAACTGCTGAAAAGAAGGTGTACTCCTTTCTGTCCCCATTACATTTTCTCCAGAGATCTATCATATCTAATTTTTCTAGTATTCTATTTATCTCTTTGACTTCTTTCTTATTTATTTTGTGGTTTGATTTATCTAATTCTGAGAGTGCAAGGTTGAGATCTCCCACTATTATAGTTTTACTGTCTATTTCTTCTTGCAGCTCTCTTAATTTCTCTTTTAGGAATTTAGATGCTACACTACTTGGTGCATATATATTTAATATAGATACTTCTTCATTATTCATTCTACCCTTTAGCAAGATATAGTGCCCTTCCTTATCTCTTTTGATTAGATCAATTTTTGCTTTAGCTTGATCTGAGATCAGGATGGCTACCCCTGCTTTTTTGGCTTCACCTGAAGCATAGTAGATTTTGCTCCAACCTTTTACCTTTAACCTGCATGTATCACCCCGCTTCAGGTGTGTTTCCTGTATACAACATATTGTAGGATTCTGGCTTTTAATCCATTCTGCTAACCGCTTCCTCTTTATAGAGGAGTTTACCCCGTTCACATTTATGGTTAAAATGACCAATTCTGTATTACTTGCCATCTTGTTGACCCCGGTTTATGCTTTTCTCCCTTCTTACTCCCTTACCCCCTCCCTTACCCCCCTTCCCAGTATTAAGCTTGTGAGCTCCCCTTGCTTCTCACAGCCCTCCCTTTTTCAGTATCCCTCCCCTCCCCTTAGAGTTCCCCCCCCCCCAACTTACCCCTTTCCCTCCCAGTTCCCGTATTCCCTTCCACTTAGCTTATTCCTTCCTTTTTCACTTTTCCCTTCTCACTTTTCAATGAGGTGGGAGAAGTTTCACCATAGATTGAATATGTCTAAAATTCTTCTCTTACTGCCAATTCTGAAAGCAGTAAAATACTCACTATTTTCATTCCTCTCCATTCTTTCTCTCAGATATACTAGGTTTTCTTTGCCTCTTCATGAAATGTAGTACCCCCACTTTCCCTTTTTTCTAGTACAATGTCCTTTCCTCAACTAGTTTCTAGAACAAGGTATACATGTATTTTTTATACATCTTTACAGCCGAAATATAGTTCCCAAGATTAATCTTTACCTTTTTAGATTTCTCTTGAGTTCTGTGCTTGTAGATCAAATTTTTTGTTAAGTTCTGGCTTTTTCATCAGAAATAGATGAAATTCGCTTATTTCGTTGAATGACCATCTTCTTCCCTGGAAAAAGATGCTCAATCTCGCTGGGTAAGTTATTTTTGGTTGCATACCAAGTTCCTTAGCCTTTCGGAATATCATATTCCAGGCCCTTCGATCCTTTAATGTGGATGCTGCCAGATCCTGGGTGATCCTTATTGTGGCTCCTTGATACTTGAATTGGGTTTTTCTAGCCGCTTGCAGTATTTTTTCCTTTGCCTGAGGGTTCTGGCATTTGGCCACTATATTCCTTGGTGTTTTGATTTTAGGATCCCTTTCAGTAGGGGATCGATGAATTCTTTCAATGTCTATTTTACCTTCTGTTTCTATGACTTCTGGGCAGTTCTCTTTGATAATTTCCTGGAAGATAGTGTTCAGGCTTTTTTTTTCATCATACTTTTCTGGAAGTCCGATGATTCTCAGGTTGTCTCTCCTGGATCTGTTTTCCAGGTCTGTTGTCTTCCCCAGAAGGTATTTCACATCCTTTTCCATTGTTTGATTTTTTTGGATTTGCTTGACTGATTCTTCTTGTCTCCTCGAGTCATTCAATTCCAATTGTTCGACCCTGATTTTCAGTGAGGTATTTTCTTCACTCACTTTTTTAAGATCTTTTTCTAATTGTCCAATTGAGTTCTTTTGTTCTGTGGAATTTTTTTCCATTTCGCCAATTTTGTTTTTTAGAGAGCTGTTTTCTGTTTCCAGTTCACTAATCCTATTTTTCAAGGATTTGGTTTCTTTATCCACTCTCTCTTTAACTGACTTCTCCAGGCTCTTTTGCCAAGCCTCCCTCTCCTTTTGCAGAGCCTCCCTCTCCTTTTCCCATTTTTCTTCTAGCTCCCTTGTGAGAGCCTTTTTAATTTCCTCCATGAGATTCATCTGTGCTGAGGGATATAAGGTCTCCTCCTTCGGGGATTCACCTGGGGACTGTTTGTTTTTAGTCTCCTCAGGGTTTGGAGTCTGCTCTTTATCTGTATAAAAGCTGTCCAGGGTTAAATTCTTTTTCAGTTTCTTGCTCATTCTGTCTATTTATCAAAGACAAACTATCAAAGAAACAGAAGGCAAAAAGAAAATAAGTGACTTTCTCAGTCACAGAACTAGGAAGTTCTAGTCATCTTGACCCCAGGCTACTCTGCACTGTACACTTAGCTGCCAGTCTCAGTCTCTGTCTCAGTCTCTGTCTCTGTCTCTCTCTGACTCTCATCTCTCTCTGTCTCTCTCCTCCCCCACGTGCACATAAGACACATGCATGTATATAAATGCTGGTATACACGTATTTATGCATGCATGTGCATGTTCAGGGACCTCAGGTGAAGAGCCCCAACACTAGAGCAGGTCTCTTGCCTTCCAAGCTGTCCCAAGATAAGACAGCATCTCTACCACTGTCAATCACAAGCAGTTCGGCTTCTTAGTTTCCAGCTTAGGTGCTTCAGCCTCACCTCTGCCTCAGTGGATCATGGCTAGCCAATACTTCAGCAGGTATTAAACCATCCTAAGTGACTTTATCATCGCTACCTCTCATACTCCTACCTACCATAGCCATCTGATAAAATTCAGTTTCATCTTTTACAAATAAAGGGCATTTTAGCTTCAGATTGTCCATATTGTCTAGCCTCAGTGAGACCAGGAGGTATTTCATTCTTGATATTTGTCTCCTTAGTGCCCTGCATATGTATTGATTGATTGACATTCAATACATTTTTTTGACCAGTCTTTGTATTTGCTTCAGGTTCCATTGAAAGCAAAAATTAAGAAGTTCCATATGGGTGACAGAGAAATTCCCTTAGGTGGCTAATTTGAAACAATTTGCCTTATTCTATAACACATGTGTCCTTCAACCTGATTGGCTTTCCCTTGCCTTTTCCCAACTTAAGAGGAAGAGGGGCAGCCATCATACCCCATGTAGTGATTACCTGAGGCTATAGCTAAATATATACATTTCCTTTATCTGTCCTTTCCATTTCCATCATGCTATTCAAAATTGTCTTCCAGGTTTGAAAAGGATGCTTGATGAAGAAAATGTCACTGGAAGAAAAGTAATGTTTGTCACGAGCAAACTTGCCAGGGACTCCAGGCAAAATACCAGAGTTAAAATGCAGGGTTCACTTTGTGCCATCATTATGAAGGTCTGTCTGTGTACTTGGACCTTGCTCTCAGCACCCTGGAGGCCACTACTGGTACCTCGTGTGTGTGTGTGTGTGTGTGTGTGTGTGTGTGTGTGTGTGTGTGTGTGTGTGTTTCAATAGCACTTTATTTTTTTTTATTATAGCTTTTTATTTACAAGTTATATGCATGGGTAATTTTACAGCATTGACAATTGCCAAACCTTTTGTTCCAATTTTTCCCCTCCTTCCCCCCATTCCCTCTCCCCAATGGCAGGTTGACCAATACATGTTAAATATGTTAAAGTATAAATTAAATACAATATAAGTATACATGTCCTAACAGTTATTTTACTGTACAAAAAGAATCAGACTTTGAAATAGTGTGGTACCTCTTAAATAGGAGAATAAATATCAGTATGGGGGATGGACAGTCAGTTCTTGGCAGATTCCTCCTATTCCAGTAAAGTGCTTGTCCTTCTAGTGTGATTTATATAAATCAACAGCTATCAAAGAATTTGGGTACAAAGGTACTTAAAATTCTAACGTAAGGAACCAATCACTATTCACTGATGCTCAGTCAGAGTCCCATTCAGATTCCCGTTCAGAGTCCCTGCTGCCAGGATACAAATATGTGATGGTTGAAACCCTAACCAAGAAAAAAAAGATCACCAGGTCTTCCTTCTTCCTGAATGTGATTTGAGTGAAAGTACAGCTGCTCTTGAAGAAATACCTGTACTGTGGAACATGCTTCTGTGGCCTGGAGGACTCTAGAGGCTTTTCTATCACCATCTTCCATATATTCAATATGGTGGAGGTGGTGAAACATAAGGGGCAACCTATGACATCAAAGTGGAGGAGCCCTTCTCCTCACTTCATGACAGAGTAAACTATTTTGTCTCCAATACCAAGAAGACATTGGTCTCCTTCCACCCAGAGGAGAATGAGGAGAGAGAAAGAGAGACAGAGACAGAGAGAACAAGGGAGTAGAGAATGGACCAGGAGAATGGAAGAAGCACACAGACAGCCCCAAGGCTCCAGCCAGGAAAGGCTGACCGAATCCACAGCATCCTGGACCAGGTAAGACCCAGCCTGGTTGCCCATTCCTCTGCCACCTGTGCTTGCTCAGGATGGGAACTGTATTGTACCCATCAGTGATGAGCCCACCACCCAATATGAAGATGAATAGGGAATGTTCCCAAACCTGTTAGCTAGCCTTAAACACAGGAGACAAGGGAAGTCTTTGTTCAGAATGCCACTCATGCCCAGCAAGCCCAAGAGTCTTATCAGCTCCAGGAAAATTAGTCCAAGCTCTTTCCAGACAATATTTTCTTTCTCATGTCTGACATTACAGATATTCCTGAGGAGCTGAAAAGGAAGCTATAGCAGAAGAGGGCCAACTTAGAGCAATGATACAGTCTGGATTTGATGACAAGGACATAAAATCAGTGGAATCATGCCATTTTTTGGACCCTGACCCCAAGGAATGCTGTCTACCTCTCTCTTGCTCTTTTTATTTCCTCTAGCTTTAGTCCTTTAACAAATGGGAAACATATTGGGTCTCCAGTCCCTTAGAGATATCTTAGGGACACCCCCATAAGATATTAAAGCCAAAAAATGAAAAAAAAATTAATTAGAAATAAAGATAAAGTAACTTTGAAAGTATAATCATATAAAGTTGGGACTGGAAGGACTTCAGAGATCAGATGATTCAAAAGTCTCATTTCAGAGGTTTAGGAATTCAATAAATCTTGGTTAATGAAAAAAAATAGGCTTTGAGAGGTGAGAAGATGTCCGGGCAATACAACACAAAGACCTAAACAAAAATATGCTGACTTCAGGTCTAATGTACCTATTTACTGAAAGAGACAGGGACAAAAAGATAGATAATTTGTGAAAATAATAGGATATGACGGACAAAATACTAATGTATAATTAGCTTTCAACAATATATCTACTGTGTAAAGAGGGATATTCATGTAGGGATTTTCCTTTCTCCCTTCCATTTTTGTTCTTTTAAAAAATTATTCTTTTATTAAGCATCAACTCTGTGCCAAGCACCGTGCTAGAAATACAAACCCAAATTGTAATAGTTTACATTCTACTGGAATTAATTCATATTAACTAGAGGAGGGAAATGTTAGGAAATAAGAAGTGTCTGAACTTTTAAATGATGTGATTGGAACTATGATATATTGGGCTTTTTTAATGGACATAAATTTATTTTCTCTTTCTCCCACCTTCCCATTCTCAAAAAAAAAAAAAAACCCAGAATTTATAACAAATCTGCATAGCAAGCAAAAATTAGCTTTCATGTTGATCATATCCACAGATACATGTCTTTCTTCATCTTGAGTCCATCATTTCTCTGTTAGGAGGTGGGTAATGTGCTTTATCAGCAGTCCTCTGTAATCATGGAGGGATATTGTATTCTATATTTTGTTTTATGTTTATGTTTTTTCAAGCTAAAAAAGAAGACCCTCAGAGGCAGCTAGATGGTACAGTGGATAGAGCACCAGCCCTTAAGTCAGAAGGACCTGAGTTCAAATCTAGTCTCAGATACTAAACACTTCCTAACTAAACACTTCCTGGGCAAGTCACTCAACCTTATTGCCTCAGTTCCCCCAGCCCCCCAAAAAGGCCCTCCTTTAGCATAACAGAGAATACAGCAACTCAGAATTTACCTATACATATCTATAGAGGTCCCAGCATCTGTTTCAATATTCCCTAAGTAGCTCAAAGGAAATCACAAAATCATCCTCATCCTTGTCTTCTCCCCCAAATCACTGTTTTGGATTTGCTTGGCATGTAATCAGTTCCATCAGTTCAAGTGATTGACTTGTCCTTCTGGGAGTGCCAGAGTGCCTTATTGGTGACCTCTGCAGTATATTACATATATGTACATATATACATACATATATATATAAAACATATATACATATACATGTATCGATATGTTATTCATATTAATATAGAATATATATATCAGTTCATCTACCTCCATGATTTCAGTCTCTCTCATCACCAATTTATAGTTGACAAACTAAAATTTCTTTTTTAAAAGGTAATTTATTTTTCCAATTACATATAAAAACAATTTTAAACATTCATTTAAAAAATTTTGCATTTCACATTTTTCTCCCTCCTACCTGTTCCTCCTCTCCCCACTCACTAAAACAGTAAGCAAGACAAATTAATATTTCTGAAGCAAGTTCAACCATGTGACACTTCTGATTTTCAGGTGTCCTTATTTCCTCTTCTGTTTGACATTAGAAAATCATTAATCATGTGGCTCTAACCTTCCTGTACAGGTAGAGTTCACATTCTTTCTTCTCATATGCTCTCTGGTTTAATCAATTTGACTAACTCACTGATTCCATATATGACATTCTACTACTTGTCTCCATGCTTTTGTATTAGCTGATCCCTCATACCTACAATTCACTCATTACTCAAGGTAAATCCTGCTTTAGCTTCCTACAAGGCTCAGTCGAAGCTTCCACAAAGGAAGAAAAGAATCAGAGAAGACATTTTGTGGGAGAACAGTTTGGACCAGGAAAGCCGGTGAAGGATGGGGGGGAGGAGGGGAGGGAGCATGGTGACTGGTATTCCTGTCTGGCTTTTCCTCTTTGTCTATTTTCCCTTGTATGTGTTATGTGTGCCGTACTCTGTTGCAAGGTCAATGACAGCTCTGCCCTTGACAATACCTTCTATTACTAGAAAGAAGGGACGTAAAGCTAAACTGTTAATAGCCCACTTGTTCATTGGAGATAGATCTGAAATGAAGATAAACTATCTCTCAGATTCCCTTATTCTCTTGAGTGTCCCTGTATTAGAAATTATGGGGACTATGACAATCAGAAAGTCCCAAAGTCCTTGGCACTGTCAAATCATACAGCAGAAACTGATATGGCTTTATAGTGGAAAGGACACAAAAGAAAGTATATTATCATTGACTTTGCCAATGTACCTGAGGACCATGGGGCTTTTCCATGTTATTTGTTGGCTGAAATCACTTGTATGTGTTGTCTCTATTAGAAAGTGAACTTCTGGAGAACAGAGATTACCTTGCTTTTTCTATTTGTTTCCCCGTCACTTGGCACAGTGCTTGGCACAAAGAAAATGTTTGATAAGTTCTTTTTCATTCATTCATTTATTCATACTCCTACATTATTATAAAAGTTTCCTAATTGATACTATTATCATCTATATTTTCCCCTTTCTAATACATTCTGCACACAATAGCATTTCCTTGTATCATTGTTTAAAAAAGGAAAAAAAATCTTAAAAGGGCTCCCCATTGTCCACAACATAAAATCTAAATTTCTAGGGGCTAAGAAACTAATCAATTGTATGAAAGTGAAAGCATTCAATATAGATTCATTTTAAATTGGTTTTTCATTTATTTTTTCTTGTCTTATTGTTTGCATTTCTAATATAACATTTTTAATTGCATTTTATTTTTCCTAATTATGTGTAAGGGCAATTTAAACATTATTTTAAAAAATGTTTCTCCCTCCTTCCCTCTTCTCCCTCTCTCTAAATAGTAAACTATTTGACAAAGGTTATATATATGCAATCATGTAAAACATATTTCCATATTAGTCACATCATGAAAGAAAAAACAGAATAAAAGAAAAAAACTTTAAAAATAAAGTTAAAATAGTATTCTCTGATTTGCATTTAGACACCATCAGTTTTTTCTTTGGATGTGAATAGCATTTTCTTTCTTGAGTCTTTTGGATTTATTCTTTGCTCTATTCATTCTTTAAGATTAGATTATTTAGTTTTTAATTAATTTTTAATCTGTGCTTCCAAGACCCTTTATTGAATACATTATATATTGTGGTCTGAAAAGTTCATTCAATTTTTTTCCATTTTTATGTCCTAATACATAGTCAATTTTTGTTTGTTCTATTTCTTTTTCTGAAATGGGACTATTCAAGCAATTTACTTCCTCCTCTGTTAATCTGGGAAGCCTATATTTTTGGAGGTAGTCATCCATTTCACTTAGGTTATCAAATTTATTGGCATAAAGTTGGGCAAAGTAACTCCTTATTATTTCTCTAATTTCCTCTTCATTAGTGGAAAGTTCTCCCTTTTCATTTTTAAGACTACTAATTTGATTTTTCTCCCTCCTTTTTCTAATCAGATTTACCAAAGGCTTATCTATTTTATTGGTTTTTTTCACAGAACCAACTCTTAGTTTATATATATATATATATATATATATATATATATATATATACATATAATTATAATTATATTATATATAATTATATATATACATATAATTATATATATACATATATATAATTATATTATAATTATTATATATTGTTATATTATATTATTATATATTATTATAAATATATAATTATATATTAGTTCAATAGTTTTTTTAACTTTCAATATTATTAATTTCTCCTTTTAATTTTAGAATTTCAAATTTAGTAGTTGATTGGGGGTTTTTAATTTGGTCTCTTTCTAGCTTTTTAAGTTGCAAGCCCAATTCATTGATCTTCTCTTTCTCTATTTTATTCAAGTAAGCCTCTAAGGATATAAAATTTCCTCTTATCACCGCTTTGGCTGCATCCCACAAATTTTGGTATGATGTCTCAGCATTGTCATTATCTTGAGTGAAATTATTAATTGTGTCTATAATTTGCTGTTTCACCCAATCATTCATTCTTTAAGATGAGATTGTTTAGTTTCCAGTTACTTTTTGGTCTATTTACCCCTAATGTTTTGTTGGATGTAGTTTTTATTGCATCGTGATCTGAAAAGAAAGCATTTACTATTTCTGCCTTCTTGCATTTAATTTTGAAGTCTTTATGTCCTAATATATGGTCAATTTTTGAATAGGTTCCATGAACTGCTGAGAAGAAAGTATATTCCTTTCTGTCTCCATTCAGTTTTCTCCAAAGATCTATCATACCTAATTTTTCTAGTATTCTATTTACCTCTTTAATTTCTTTCTTATTTGTTTTGTGGTTTGATTTGTCTAATTCTGAGAGTGTAAGGTTGAGATCTCCCACTATTACAGTTTTGCTGACTATTTCTTCTTGCAACTCTCTAAACTTCTCCTTTAGGAAGATAGATACTATACCACTTGGTACATATATGTTTAGTATTGATTTTGCTTCATTGTCTATGTGAAAGTGCCATGAACAATTGAGAAAAATGTATGTTCTTTTCAATTCTCATTCAGTCTTCTCCAGAGGTCTAATTTTTCTAAAATTTCACTCATTTTCTTAACTTCTTTTTTTATTTGTTTTATGTTTAGATTTATTTGTTCTGAAAGGGAAAAATTGCTAGTAAGAGTTTTGCTGTCTATTTTGTCATGTAACTCATTTAACTTTTACTCAGAGAATTTTCATGCTATGCCTTTTGATACATATATGTTTACTATTAATATTACTTCATTGCCTAAGGTACCTTTAAGCAAGATATAGTTTCCCTTCTTATCTACTTTATTTAGGTCTATTTAGGTTTTGCTTTTCTGATATGACTGCAACATCTGCCTTTCTAAGTTCAACTGAAGAATAATAGAACCTGCTCTAATCCTTTATTTTAACATTATGTATATCTTAATGTTTCAAATGTATTTCTTATAAATAACATGTTTTTGATTTCTGATTTCTAATCTATTCTTTTATCCCCTTCTATTTTATGAGTGAGTTTGCATGATTCAACTTAACTGTATTTCCCTCCATTCTATTTTCTTGTTTATTCTCCCCTTTCTCTTTTCCTCCCCTTCCTCCTCCTCTCTCCTCTTCTCATAGTGAGTATAGATTTCTATACCCAACTGAGTTTTTAATTATGTGTGTGTGTGTGTGTGTTCTCCCTCATTGAATCAGTTCAAATGAGAGTTGCCTATTATGTTTTCATTTTCCCCTCTTCTGTAAAAATTTTACTTGTGCATCTGTTTTATGTGAGTTAATTTCCCCAATTCTTTCTCTTCCTTCCCCTTTCTCTCAGGGCATCCTTCTTTTTCAATTCCATTTATATGAGATCATTGGTACATAATTAACTTATACCTATGTTTTCTGTCATTGTAAGATCCTTTTAAGTGCCCTAATAATAAAATTATGATTTCTTTTTCATGTCTGCTTTTTTTATGCTTTTCTAGAGTCTTATGTTTGAATGTCCAATTTTCTATTGAGGAAGATTTGATGTTCTTTTTTTAAAAAATACTTTTCTAGAGTCTTATGTTTGAATGTCCATTTTTCTATTCAGCTCTGGTCTTTTCATCAGGAATATTTGATGTCCTCTATTTCTTAACTGGTTTTTTTCCCCCTACAACTTTATACTCAGTTTTGAGGATGGGTTACTCTTGGTTGTATTCTTAGCTTCTTTGCCTTCTAGAATATCATATTCCAAGCTTTCCACTCCTTTGATGTGTAATTGATAAATTTTGCATGATTCTGACTAATATTTGAATTGGTTCTTTGTGGCTACTTTCAGTAGTCTCTACTTGACCTGGAAGTTCTGAAATTTATATTTCTTGTATTTATAATATTTCTTGTAGTTTTTATTTTGGGATCTGTTTCAGGAGATAATCAGGGAATTCTTTCAAGTTCTATTTTGTCCTCTAGTTCTAAGATATCAGGACAGTTTTCCTTTATAATTCCTTGAAAAATAATGTATAGGCTCTTTTTTCAGTCATGGCTTTCATTCTAAAATCCTCTTTCCTTGATCTGTTTTCCATATCAGTTGTTTTTCTGGTAAGATGTTTCATATCTTCTTATACTTTTTCGTTCATTTTACTTTTATTTTATATATTTTTAAAATATCTCATTATCTTTCACTTGCCCAATTCTAATTTTTACAGAATTGTTCTTCAGTGAACTTTTGTACCTCTTTTTCCATTTGTCCAATTCTACTTTTTTAAGGAGCTATTTCCAACATTGTTAATTCTCTTTTCATAAATTTCTTCCCTTGCTCTCATTTCTTTTCCCAATTTTTCCTTTATCACTCATTTGATTTTTATCATGTTTGTGTTCTTTCTTTAGTTCTTTAACTTTTAGTTGATGGAACGAGATCCTGAAGAGCATTCGAGGGTATAAAATCAAGATCACAATTGAGGAGTTTTTCTTGGAAAAGAAAAGCAACATAACCTTAAAGAGAAGTTGGTTAGAGATACAGAAAAAGTTTGGGAAGGAAGAAGAGTAACATGGAACTGTTGGAACTAGCTGCTTGCTTTTTTTTCTCTCAGTAAAACTAAGATGGTCTCATTTTATTGGGATAAAGGAGGAAGGCATGAGGTCTTTCTAGCTTTCTTTGCATTGAAAGGAAACCTTTATAAGATGCCGCTACTTATTGTAAAACAGAAAAAAAAACCAGATTATCACTAGTGCTGCCTTTTGTTGACTTTACATTAGAATTTTTCTATATCCTCTGGAATTCTTCAAAAGCTAGATCCTTTGAATTTCCCTCCAGGGTGACAAACACCATGTGATCACACCATTTTCTTTGGAGAGGAAGGAGCTGATAAAACTATTACCCTGTGTCCTAAATTTGGAAGTCTTTGCCAGAGATATAGAGTTGTCATCTTGGGGCTGTCTCAAATTTCTGGATTTAAAGTTTAGAGTGAAATCTCTTTAGTAGTTAGATGGTGGAACTATAAAAGATATACCTTGTTTATGTAATTACTGTGCAACTAGGGATAAATCTCATGACCTGTTTGAGTTTCAGTTTTCTCATCTGTAAGAGAGGAATAATAATACTTGTACCTCCTACCTCTAGATCAACTAGGTGTTACAATGGATACAGTACTGTGTCTTAAGTCAGAAAGACATCTTCTTGAGTTCAAACCTGGCCTCAGACGCTAGCTATGTGACCCTGTTCGCCTCAGTTTCCTCATCTGTAAAATTAGTTGGAGAAGGAAATGGTAAATAATTCACTACCTTTGCCAGGATAACCTCAAATGGGGTCAAAAAGACTTGGACACAAATGAAAAATGACTGGAAAACAACAAAAACCTTTGATTTCAGAAGATTGTTAAAAGGAAAGACCTTGGTAAATGTTAGTGAACAATATTAGTACTTTAATCTTCCCCTTAAAATTGTATATAAATTAAATTTCATTTTAAATGTAATAGGAAAGTTCTGTATTAAAAGATGTTCCCTCTGGTCATATAATACCTAGAGTATTGTGTTCAATTCATAGCATTTTTTATAGAAATACTTTTTAAACTGGAGCAATTTCAGAAGGGACAAAGAGGACAGTGAAGAATCTCTAATCAATGTCACATAAGGAACAATTGAAATAGGTAAGAATTTTTAGATTGGAGAAGACTCAGGAATACATAATATCTTTAAATATTTAAACAGTTATAATGTGAAGGAGATGATAGATTTATTCTGTATTATAAGCTTAGAACCAATGGATGAAAATTACAGGAGGCAGATTTTGGCTTAGTATAAGGAAAAACTTTACACTGAACAAGGGAATAAGTTGTATAACAAGATAGTAAAAAAAAAAAAAAAAAAAGCTACTTGTCAGGGAAATTTTAGAAGATACTTTTGTATTGGGTGGGAAGTTGAATTATCTGACCCCTGAAGCTCCTCCTATCTTTTAAGTTGCTATGATTCCATTTATTTTATCATGAATTCTTTTGTAAAATAAAATGAAAACCCATAAAAACCTAATAATCATTCACTAACATACATGCATATTGTATATACATGCATATATGTAGGTGGTATATTAGTAAATAATAGATTTTTTTCACATATTGAGCTTTTTTTTTTAAGGGTATACCTGTGGAAGCATACCAATTTAAATATACCATTAAATCTGACTGAAAGTAATTTAATTTTTAAAAAATACACAAAATTCTGTTCATGTTTGGAGTTACATTTGGAAATTAGTAATAAGACCTTGCATTGGCATAGTCAAGAGAGAGAAGACTTAAGAAAGATATCATTATTGTCTTCAAATATCTGTTATACAGAACAATTCTGTGACATCTATAGAGCCAAATATCATTGTTCCTATTTTCTAGATGAAGAAATTGACGCTCAGAAAAGAAGTGTTTTGCCCAGGGCCACAAAGCTCTCTGCTGCCAGACTCTTCCATGACTGACATGGGAATGAGGTACTTTACATCTTTAATAGGTCACATTTAGGGCTACCTTTTCCAAACCTAAGAAATAGAAATGGCAGCACCATTCTCTGGTATATATTAAGGACATTGCCTAAAAGAGTTTGGGAGCTCCTTAGGGAAGATGCTAAATTAACAAAATAGTAATCATGCAAAAGACATCTTGGGGTCATATGATGATCAATTCTGATGGATGTAACTCTTTTCAATAATGAGATGATTCAGGATAATTCCAATGGTCTTGTGATAAAAGAGCCATCTATACCCAGAGAGAGAACTGCGGAGACTGAGGAGGATCACAATGTAGTATTTTTACTCTTTTTATTGTTGTTTTCTTTCTCATTGTTTTCCTTTGTGATCTGATTTTTCTTGTGTAGCATAATAGTTGTGGAAATAAGTATAGAAGAATTGCACATGTTTAACATATATTGGATTACTTGCCGTCTAGGGGAGGGGGTGGGAGGAAGGAAGGGAAAAATTAGAATACAAGGTTTTGAAAGGGTAAATGTTGAAAATTATCCATGTATATATTTTGAAAATAAAAAGCTTTAATTTAAAAAAAATTGGGGTCCATGGCACAAAGTTGGTATGAGATCGTTCTGGTGCCGCCAATGTGATAAAGCACCAAGTGAGTGAATGCAGACTCCCCTTGGACCAAACTGCTGAGCTAGTGAGGACTAGAGAAAGACTTGAATATCATATAACCAATGAAAAATTCATCTCCTATTCAAGCTGAGCAGTATGACAGGCTGCCAAAAAAAAAAAGCAACTTCTTTTCCTTCGTGGTGGGAAACCTTCTGGTGCCTGATGAGGTCCCTGTGGTTACATTAATGCTCCATCTGCTCAAGTGGAGACCTGAGAGCTCCTCTGGCAGGATTTGTTTCCCTTAGGTGGAGCACCTTTCTCCCACTTGGCAACCATCCTTATAGTTTCCGAAACAAATCTGTGCAGAAGCACGCTAAAGCTGAAGGTTTTCTGGACAATTCTGGACAATCAGGACCCCAGGTCTGGGCCAGACAAGTGAAATAGAGACCCTGGCCTTGGGGACGGGGTGTGGGGAGGGAGCAGATGGACAACAAGGGATGCTGCCAGAAGGAAACACCTGTCTGAGATTTCAGCTGTGGGATTCCCTACAGTCTGATTTTCAGCCAAAAACTGTGTCAGACATGATGATGAGGCACACCCATACACAAATGTGCCTTGTTCAAGAAAACCTAATCTGGACAATTTTTCTTGAGGCCATATTAGTGATTCGGTCACCAGACAACTCATTCCCAATCCCCCAAGCTTCATCTGGAGTCCCCTATCTTTTAAGTTCCTTGTCTCCTCTTACACTAGTACCTAGACTTAGTCAAGGAACCGTTAATAGAGATAAGTGACCTTAATGGTCTCCTAGTCCAACTCCCTTATTTAACAGATGAAAAAATCAAGGCCTGAAGATATTAAGTGAGTTGCCCAATATTACACATGTATCAAGTGGAAAAGCTGGGGGGTCAGACTCCATTCCTGCAACTCCAAGTTCAATGTTGTTTCCATGACCTCGTGCTACCTTGGTGATTGATTCCAAAAGCTGTTGCTTGATTTTCCTAGTCCCTTCACACTTTAGCATCATGGAAAGTATGTTACTAAAACTATGTTAAGCCATTACATAGTAAAGAATCAATAAATTTCATTGCTAAGTATTAGGGAATGTTTTTTCTTTAAGTGGGGAGAGGGATATAAATCAGAGATTGTCAGTCTTTTTTCCTCTTGAAGATTCTTCCAACCGGTGGATAGGTGAAGTAGTAGTTCTGGTGATCAAGATGCCTGTGAACTATAATAGTAAGATAGGGTAAGGTAGGTTTGTGGGGTGAAGGGAAAGACAAGGATGGAGATAATCTAGTTACTGCCAGCCCAGGGAATGACCACATCCAGATTCACAAGTTTCTAGTTACTATTAGAAGTTAGAGAGTTTTTTCATTTCAATTTGGAATCCATGACTCTTATATAGGGTAGAGTCTACCATGAACATCCTGTGTGAGCTTGGACAAGTCATTTTTCTTTTCCAAGTTTCAGTTTTAAACAAAAAGAATTGGAGTTGGTATCTTTCACTCTGAAATGTTTGTGCCTATGTTTTGTTTTTGTTTTGGCACATATCTTCCTCGTAAGCCGGATGTCAAGAAAAGGCTCATCATAGGGCCACTAATTGATGCAGTGGATACAGCCCCAGTCCTGAAGTCAGGAGGACCCGAGTTCAAATCTGATCTCAGACACTTAATTCTTCCTAGCTGTGTGACCTTGGGCAAAGTCACTTAACCTCAATTGCCTCAAGGGAAAAAAAAGCTAATCATAGGATTCAGAAAATATCTTCAAAACTTAGACTTTACAATATAAAACCTTTTCTTCTGATAGTTTCAAAAGTATCCCCAAGATGTGAATGGTAATAAAACCAAACATTCAGGTGACATAAGGTATTATAAAATGCTGCTTAAGTGTCTGGGTTTTTTTAATCTTAGTCTCTTAAATAGAATTCGTTTTATTTTATTTGAGAAACTACTGTGGGATGTCTCCTTGGTGAGAGACATCTGGCAACTACAATAGATTTCATGTATAGGCAGAATAGGTGGTTTCCTAGGTGATATCATTTGAAGATAGCTCTGGAAGATTTCATGCCCAAGAATATGTCTTCTACCATCCTGATATTGTGCCTAAAATATTAGAGATTCATTTCTTTGGCTTAGGATTTAGCTGCTCCAAAAGGGCCCTTTCAAAATGTAAACATTCCTGGGAATGGTAACATATTAAACAACTATCAGTCATAAATACCTGAATATTTTATTTATATATTTATAATTTGCTAAATATAATCAATCATTATTAACTAGTTTAATTTTTATTGGAAATATTAAAAATCAATTTATTGAATTAGCCTAGCAAAGTGAAGAGGGAATGGGAGGTTGGATAGGTAAGGAGAAAGATTAGAGAAGATGAGACCCTTTGAGAAAAGACAAGATGTGGGTGGGTAACTATGGTAGGGGATCCAAGGGGCAAATGAAGTCATTGAAGAATGAGGGGGCACTCAAGACAAATGATGTACTTCAAAAACAGAGAGAAGTATGAACTTTCATACAGTAGAAACCATGGATACTTGCTGAATCATATATGCTCATGTATAATTGCTCCTAAGCATTGTTAGTCATCTTGGGAGATCTCCATATACTCTTTTTCAGATTATATTTAGTGCTATTCAGTGCATGAAAAAAAAAAAAAAAGACAGATAACTGTTGGTCTTTGACACAATTTTTCATTATACATATGTGTGTTTCAATTAAACACTTACTTATTAGGCATCCATTGTGTGCAAGACATTGGTTAAAATAATAACATTTACATACTTTTTTACCTTCGTGACTTGATGGCCCACTGTACAATTTGGGGTTTTTTCTCACAAAATCTCTTTGGCTCATGTCTCCATTTTGGGAGCATCTGCCTCTGACATGTCTCATGAAAAATTTATGACTCATTTTTCTCTCCAAAAATGGGTATTCCCTTTTAATCATTCAGTCAACTGAGACACTGAACATAAGTACCAAGCTTTATTTAGCTTGATACTATCACCATCATCAACAACCCATTTAACAGAGTCATATCACAGCCTCTTGATGGTCAGGAAAAGTTTCTCCCCATTCCCACAGGGAGTATACCATTCTTCTGACTTACAATATCAGCTTTTGTAACTCAGCATTGCTAAAGAATCAACCAACAATTCCATCCTGGGTGGGGTTCTACTCTCCCCATGGGAAATATAGCCAGAATTGGATTTTGAGGGTCATCCTCCCCTAAAGACTTACATTAACTACAAATTATTCAGTAATTTTCAGTTGTGTCTCATTCTTTGTGATCCCATTTTGAGGTTGTTGTTGTTGGGATTTTGGGGGGAGGGTTAGGGATTTTTTTGAAAGGCACCAGAGCACTTTTTCATTTCCTTCTTCAACTCTTTTTCCTGATGAGAAAACTGAGGCAAACGGGTTAAGTGACTTGCCCAGGGTCACACAACTATTAAGTATCTGAAACTAGATTTGAACTTTTCAATGTCAGACAGACATCTCTCTGTCTCTTTCTCTGTCTCACTCTCTGTTTCTCTGTCTCTGTCTCTAATTGTCTTTGTCTCTCTTTGTCTCCCTCATCTCTCTGTCTCCGTTTCTGTCTGTCTCTCTCTGTCTCTTTTTTTCTCTCTGACTTCCTTTTATCTTTGCTGTGATGCTCCTTGTCAAAACTGTCTCTTTTGCCTCTTTATATTGTTGAGATTCCACTTCTCTTGCCATTTTTTCCTTATGAAAACTGTCTTCTTCCCTTCATTCTCTTGTCAAAATTCCATCTCTATTCACAGTTGCTTAGATACAATGGCCTGAAGCCTCTCCTCCTCTCCCTGGACCATCATTTTCCCTTAGTATGAATAGAGTGCCAGCCCCGGGAGAGTCTCTGCCACCATTTTCTCTACTTTATCTTGGCTCCTTTGTGCATACTTTCCCCTGCAGGGGCCACATAGATATTCAAAGCTCTTTCCATGCACATGTGTAACACAGCACTTCTATTTTTTCTCCTCACAGAACAGAGGTTCTCTCTGATTTAGAAGCAGATTCCTACCTGTGTGTTTGCTTTAGGTATCTTTATGAATATAGTAGGAGACTTACCTTTCTCCTGCTTACATATGCACTATTTCATTTGAAAGTTCTATCAATCCCATGATGTATCTACTAAAATATTATTATGTTCACTTTGCAGATATAAAAATCAAGACTTAACTTGCCCAAAGATATACAGCTAGTAAGTGGCAGAACTGGTACTCAGATACATATCTTTTAACCCCAAATCCATTTGCTCCTAAATTTGGTTTGTATTGCTGGATCTAGAATCAGGAAGCTCTAAGTTCAAATCCAGCCTCAGACATTACTAGCTATATGATTCTGGGCAAATCATTTAACCTCTGTTTTAGTTTGCTCACCTGCAAAATAGGGATCATAATAGCACCTAGTGCACAGAGTTGTTTTGAGGATCAAATGAAATAATATTGGTAAAACATTTTGCAGACCAGCAGGCAGCATATAAATGTTTATTATTATTCACTATTAGTGTTATTTTTAATGGAGGTAACCTTGGGCAGTTGAAGACTATGGCTATGGAGCACAAATTCCAGTAGATTTTATCATTGTGGAAAGATTGTGCAGAAGCCTAGGAATTGATGGTGTCTTATGTCTTAGTCTTATTCTAGCTAAATTGAGAAACACTCATGGGAAGCAGGTGAGTTATTAAGTGAGATAGTGTTTGATTATGGTAACTCGTGATACCATACGAGTTTATTAATTATTGCATTTATTAAATTATGCAATCTCCATCGATGGATGACCTCATTAATAAAAGAAGCAGATTATTGAAGTATCAGTGCCAATTTACATCAAATTTCTTAATCTTTTCTGTGGCATGGACCAATTTGGCTGTCCAATGAAACTTAGCTTGAATAATGTTTTTAAATGCATAAAATAAAACATGTAAGGTTCTATAGGAAACCCATTAATATGGAAAATAGTTAGCAAAATATTTTTAAAAGTTCATGAAGCCCAAATTAAGACTCCTGATTTCCAAATCAGGATATGCATGGATATGCACTTTGATCTCTTCTCTAGGGATTTCTAAATGTACTTGGGACTGCAACAATCTCCGTTTGATTTTATTCTCATGATTTAAAAAAATTGAGATAAATTAAAAAGAATTCTCCTTTGGAAAAGATGTTGGAAAATTTCCCAACACCTCTTGACATCGGTAGAAACACCCTTGGATATTGCAAAACCCAGGGTGGTAATTACCACTATGAAATATGCCATAAAACTTCAGCTAAAGTGCTTGACTGAGTTCCCTTAAAATTGGAGAATCAAAGTAAAATGGCTACTCATTCAGCAGAACCATGAAACCTAACAATTTCCTGGCCAAGCTATCCCCTACTTAAACAGTCTTGGAAGCAGCCATCTCTTTCTTCTGATCACCAGGGAATCAATCCAGTAAGTACTGGATTCAGTCCCTCATATTAACATCTGCCTGAAGCAAATTCACTCAGAACTTCTCCACTGACCCAGATTTCCTCTGAAAGTCAAACAAGAAAAGTACAGAAAATTGTAGGATAAGAAAAATTTCCTCAAGTTCATTGCCTAATTTTTCAGGAGACCAGCTCCTGTCTTTTGGGCCCTCAGTCCATGGACCACTGAGCTAGCAGATAAATAAAATCCGGTATGATTCTTTGACTTCAAAGTCAATTTCTTCCATGTGTGGAAAAGATAGGGTAGGGTGTGGGAAGGGGATGGGAATTGGGGATAGAGAATAATTTTTTTTGCTGGCAAGGGAGAGACTATATGACCTAATGGATTTTTTTTTTCCATTCCTAACTTCAGGGATTCCATGATTAATTCAGACATCTGGTTTACCTCTCCAGTGAGATACCATTTTATTAACTACCGTGTAGGAAACTGTCTTGTTATCCCAGACAGAGAAATAGTCACTCCCTGCTTCCTCAAAATGTTCAATTCAGCCAAGCTAATAACTTTCTATAATTTTTTCTAACTGGCCTAATTCTGACTTCTTTGTAAAGAAACTCAAAAGGACCTGTCAAAAAAGACCTGGAAAATGGTGTGTGTGTTTTAAACAAGAGCAGAAATTTATGTGGAAAACTCTTCTTGTAGATACTGGAAATTTCTGGGCATACAACCAAGCACATATCCATGCTTGTAAACAGTATTGTTTTACTATTATTGATATAACAAACAAGCACTTTCATGTTTGCCACAGGCTGTGTGTCATTTGTCTGTTTTTTGGGACAGCTTGTTCTGATAGGTCTGAGGATGCTAAGGGGTGGGGAGGAGTAATTGAATATTCAAGTCAATTTAGTTTAAATCAATCCAACCTACATCTATTAAGTGCCTAAAATGTATTATTATGCTAAACACTAGGGATATAAATACAAAGATGGAAAAAAAAAACCAGTCCCTGCCCACAAGGAATTTGTATCTTTACTGAGAATAACTCTGTTCTGGAAATAATGATGGAGACTGTGACCACGGAAGTCCGGTCCTCTACAGATACTATTATTTCCAGGGAATGGGGGTGGGATTAAAGCAGGGGATGATCTAAGTGCTGACAGCCTTCTTCCTAGCAGAGATGGTTTGCAAAATCTTGAAAAACCCTAGAGCATAATGGGGCTCTAGGGATAAGCTTAACCCCCCAAATTGCCTCATTTTCCTTGCTTCTAGGAAGTGAAGTTGTATAACTCAGGAGATAATTGTTTCTGAATCAGGAACAAACTATTCTTTGGCTTCGGGATGTAGAGGGAGGGAGTGGCTATCAGATCTTTGAGGGTATAATAGGGAATGTGTGGTGGTGTGGTGTGAGTCTTGCAAAAACTGTATCAGGAATGGACTTTTCAGGAGCAAAATAGAGTGATTTGGGTACTAGGTTGCTACTTCAATGCACCTCAGACACCTAGATCAGTCCAACCAAAGATCTAGGCAAGGGAGAGAGAAGGAATAGGATAACTTCTTCCTCTATCCCTATAATGACCTTGGTCACATTCTCCATATGGCGCCAGGATTTGAAAGCTAGAGTCCTAGACTATACACTGACTGGTTTGGAGAAACAACCTGAGAAGAGAAACTAAACTCTTTTTTTAAAATGATATTTCCCCCAGTTACATGTAAAGATCATTTTAAACAATCATTTAAAAAAAAATTTAGTTGCAATTTTTTTCTCCCTCCCTCACCTCTTCCCTTTCCTGACACAGTAAGCAATTTGATATAGGTTATACATGTTCAATCATGCAAAAAATATTATCATATTAGTCATATTATGAAAGACTGTCTGACTTCTTATAAGCAGATGCAATAGGTTGTCATCCAAATACAAAGAAGAGATGCATGGACTATATACTTAGCTGTCTACTCTTTTCACCACTTAATCTCTCTCCTTCCTAACTCTTATTTAAGATTTTTGAATTCCACTCAGTCAAGTTGACTGATATTTGTTGAGTATATTCTTAGCTATGAAGCCCTGTATAAGCTATTACAGGGTGGGGAGGGATCAAAAATTTAGCTTTAGACTGCGCTTTCTACCAACTTCCCTTGTAATAGGGTTTGCATATTTGCAGTCTTCAAATATTTGAAGTACTATCTTGTAGAAGGGGGATTGGGCACATCCTCTTTGATTCCAGAGGTCAAAAACTAGAAGCAATGGGTGGAAATGCTGTGGAAGACAATTTAGGCTTGATGTCAAAATTAGCCCTGTCCATTAAGTAGAACAGACTGTCACAGGAGATTTCCCTCAATGAAGTCTTGAAATTAATGCAGGATGATTGTTTGTCAAGTAAAGTTTTTGTTGTTATTGTTGCTGTTGACAAGTTGTGTCCAAGTCCTTTTGATCCCATTTAGGGTTTTCTTGGTGAAGATACTGGAATGATTGCTATTTAGTTCATTGACAGATGAGGAAACTGAGGCAAACAAACAGGGTTAAGTGACTTGTTCAAGGTCACACAGCTAAGAATCTGAGGCTGGATTTGTATTCAAAGAGATGACTTTTTCCAATGCTAGCCCCAAGTCTCCCTCGACTGTATCACTTAACTGAAAGGACTTAATGTTGTACCTAATGGCTATTGTTTTCCCTTATTATTCTGAACCTGTCATTCTGTCACTTAGTAGAACTGAGTTTAAATCTTGATTCTGAAAATGGCTAGTTATGTAACTAGGAAAGTTAGTCCCTCTGACTTTAACTTTTCTTTTCTGTAAATGTGAATAATTCATATTATAGAATTCATATGGAAGAGAGACTTCCTGTAAATGAGAGAGTCCTCCAGATGCTTTAGTTTGTGGCTGACGTTGCACGGATTACATCAGGGCATGGCACATTGCAGAACCACTTAGATGACATCTGTAAGTATTTAAAAGAATTTGATATCACCATCTACATATCAAAAACCAAGTGGATGAAGAATACCTTTTGTCTATATCAGGGGTTCTATGTGAGGTTGAATCCAGTCCTATTTTATTTAAAAAATGTAAAAATCATTTATTTAGCCCTTGGGTAGTACAAAGACAGGTTGTAGTGCATAGTTTACAGATCCTTGGTTTAGACAATGATATAAAGGAAAGGAATAAGCATTTATAAAGTTCCTACTTATGTCAGGCACTGAGCTGAGTGTTTTACAAATATGATCTTATTATCTAACATAGTGATATCATTTTTATCCTCTTCAAGAATAAAGAGAAACAACTAACCAAACAAAAAATATCAAAATACCCAGGTTTTCCTCAATATAAAAGTTTTGGAAAGAATACTGCACTGGGATTCATAAAATCTGGATTCTAATCAATTGTAGCCACTTGCTAATTATGTGATATTGGGCCAATTACTTAACATTCTGGACCTCAATTTTCTCATCCATAAAATAGGAACTAATAATACCTGCCCTATTTACCTCCAAGATATATTATGAGGATCAAGTGAGATAATATATGAAAGTACTATAAATTAGAAATTATAGGAACATCTTATACCATATTCTATAATAAATTAAAAATAGATATGTAATCTGAATATTAAGGGTCATATCATTTTTTAAAATTAGAAGAAAATAGATTGTACACTTATCACAGCTATGTGTGGGAGATGAATTTTTTACCAAATAAAAGATAAAAGGCAATTAAAAGATAAACTAGATAATTTAATTACACAAAATTGGAAATTTTTCATATAAACAAAATAGATACATCTAGAATTAGTCAAATGGGAGAAAAATCTTTATATTGTATATCTCTAAGAAGAGTTTGAGATCAATAGGCAACTAGGTACACATACATGTATCTATACAAAGATACATGTATGTATACATGAATAAATATGGGTATGGATACGTGTAACTATTCCTACATATATGTATCTACACACATATGTATATAAATTCATAGAGAAATGGATTTGTATATACACAGATGTATGTTTATATTAGCATATCCATAATGCATATATGTATACAAACACATGCATGTAAACACATGCATGTAAAAACCAAATGTCATACATACTCTAATAGAGAAGTGGTCACAAAATATAAACTAACAGTTTTCAAAAGAAAAATTGAAAACTAACAATAGCTATATGAAAAAAATAATATAAATCATAAAAAGTAAGAAAAATGCAAATTAATGCAATTCTAAAGTTTTACTTCATATTCAATTAATTGACAAAGATTGATAAAAGTTGGGAATCATTAAATGAGAGTGTTGTGGGGAGACAGGCAAGCTAATCCTTGTGGCTAGAGCTGTGATGAAATACAATTCTTCTGAAAAGAAAATTAGCATTATGTAAATAGAAAACTAGAATTTTTTTAACTTCTGATTCAGTATTTACACTATTAAACATGTATGAAAGGTTCCATATTCACTAATATATTTATAAAAGCACTTTTCCTAGTAGTAAAGAAATTGATTTTCTCTTAGTAGGGAATGACTAAACAGATTGTGGTTCATGAATGTTATAGAATATTTTTGACTGGTTATTTCTGGAGGCAATCCGGTTAAGTGAGTTGGCCAGAATCGTGCAACTAGTAAGTATCTGAGGCAGGATCTGAATTGAGTTCTGACTGATTACAAGCCCAGAACTCTATTCACTGAGCCACCTACCTGCCCTGATGTTATAGATTATTAATGTACTGTAAGAAAAAATAAGCATAATGAATTACTAAAAGCATAGAAAGACTTAGATGAATTGATGCAAAGTGAATTAAACTGAACCAGGAATACAATATGGATCAGTACAACAATGTCAATGGAAAGTATCATGACCACAAAACAATATAAACTGAATATTTACAAAAGCACAAAAAGAAAAGCATAGTCACAAAGAAGAAATGTGAGAAAATATCTTCTTTAAACCCTACTGCTTTGTAGAGATGAGATTCCTTTGGTGTAGAACGTTGCATATAATGTTGCATTTTTTTCAATATTGATGAGTTTTGATGAATTTTTGTTTTTCTTCTCTTTAAAAATTTGTTATTAGGCAGGGGCATCTTAGGCATTCCTGAGCTAAGGATGATTTTTATGTTTTTAAATAAAGTTTTATTGAATTTCATAGTTTATTTAAAATGTTTGCCCCTTATAACAAGGGATATATCTTTGGAATAAGGGATTCTTTGAGCAGAGGGTACTATATAGGGTGAAATTTGAGTTATTATAAAACAAAACATTCAAACTGGGTAATTTTTTAAAAAGTACTATATGCATGTTGTTGTTTGTTTGTCCTCTTGACATCTGGGAGGTAATGCAGTGGCATGCAAATGAATTGGGAGAGTAGTGCAAAGTCACCAGTCTCATTTTCTCCTCCAGAGCCTTCTGGGTCCATTGGCAAGATATAGATCAGGACAATTGTAGATGGCCCTAGAAGCAGGGGGGAGATGTTGACCTTTTAAAACTAAAGTCTTTAACAGGTCTCATTTTGACAATCCCAGTCAGTGAGTAATTCTAGATAAGAAAGGAGGCAGAGAATGGCCTCTTTTACCTAGTCCAAAAAAAAAAAAAAAATTCATCTGGGAGGGAGAGACCTTCAGGATTTCTGGCCAAAACAAAATAATTGCTATTACATTCACTCTGAGCCAATCTGGACCCAAACAACACCAAATGGGACTTGGCCTAGAACCTATTTTTTGATCAATTAATGAGAGCCAGAGCTATTTGGGTTTAGAGTATGGTCCTAGCCTGTAAATCCCAAGATATTATGGGAGGTTTCAGCGATCAAAATTTACATTTCTTTGGGCAGAGCACTTGTAGATAAGGATATGATACCTTATGTGGACAGAGGGAAGGAAAGACAAAGAAGAAAGAAAAAAAAGGAAAAAAAATATTTTCCTTTCTTTTTTTTTAAATTTTATTTACACATAAATTCATTTTATACCATCTAAACATCTTGCTTCCATTAATTTATTTAAATCTTTCTTGAGCTTGTTATTTTCACTCTGTATAGTGTTTCAGTTCTCCAGCTGAGAAACTTTCTTAAATAATGATGGCCTTAGAAGAGTGAGGGAGTGGTTGTCTAAGTGGTGTGATTTAAGGGAATATTGGGGATGGGCCAAGGGGCAAGAGCTGAGAGAGAATAGAGAGAGAGAGGGAGAGGGAGAGAAAGAGAAAGGGGGAGAGGGACAGCCAGCCAGCCAAAGAGACAGACAGAAAGAGACAGAGAGGGAGGAAAGGAAGGAGGGAGGGAGGGAGAGACAGATAGAGACAGAGACAAAGCCAGAGAGGCAGAGACAGAGAGATAGAAACAAAGACAGAGACAGATTCAGAGAGAGACAGAGATAGGGAGACAAAGAGACACAGATAGAGACAAAGACAGAAAGACAGAAACAAAGAGACAGAAAGAGCAGGACTAGATAGTAAAATTTACGTAGGTGAATTCTTGGAATGTTGATTTCTTTTAAAATTCTGTAAGCAAAGTTGAATTTATATAAATCCAGAATTGTCTGTAATAAGAAAGCAATATGAAAAAATGTGTTGAAGCTTCATTATAAAGAGCTTTTAATTGCAGAATAGAGTAATTTGCATTTTATCCCTGAAGCAGTATGGAGCCACAGAAGCTTTTTGATTATTGGAAAAGACTGATCATTCCCGTGTTGAGGAATATGAGTTTGGCAGGCATGTGAAGGATGGATGGGAGAGTGAGTGGACTGGATGCAAGGAGATTAATTAGCATTTTGCAGTAGTCAAGGTAAAAGGTAATGAGGACCTGAGAAAGCCTGGGGCCTCTGAGAGTAAAGATAAAAGGGATGAATGTAAGACATATTGTGGGGGCAAAACTGATAAGACTTGGCAAATGATTAAATATGTCTGGAGTAGGGAAAGAAGAGAATCAAGGATACTGCAGACTGCAAACCTGGATGTGTGGAAGAATGATGTAGGGGTTGGATTTAGGGGGAAAGCAATTAATCAATCTCTCAACCAGTATTTGTTAATCATCTACTGTCAAACTCCTTTGTAATTTAGTTTCCTCCTACCTTTCCAGTCTTCTTGCATCTTACTATTAAGGGTCTGTTCTTTGACTCAGTGAATCTGGCCTCCTGGTTATTGCACAAACAAGACATTCCATCTCCTAGCTCTGAGCATTCTCTTTAGTTTATCCCCAGTGTCTCTGCCCCAGGAATGCTCTTACTCCATCATTCAGACTTCTGACCTCCCTGGCTTCCTTTAAATCACAGTTAAAAATCCCACTTTCTACAGGAATTCTACCCTAATCCCTCCAAACCCCAGTGCCTTCCCTCCATTAATTATCTCCTATTTACTCAGTATATAACTTACTTTGAATATATTTGTTTGCATGATGTACTCCTCCTCCCTTAGATTAAGTGCAGGGAATTTCTTTTGCCTCTTTTTTGTGTTCCTTAGCATTGTGCACTGTGCCTGACAGTTGGAAGGCATTCAATAAACATTAATTGAATAAATGAATGAATGAATGAATGTGTCAGGTACTGTGCTAGGTGCTGGGGTTATAAAGACTAAAATGGAACCCCTTCTGCCTTTAAGGGGATTATATTCAATCATAATACATAAATAAATATATACAAATTAAACCCAAGATAAATTTTAGGGAAGAGGCAGTTAAGATATCAGAAAAAGTAATGAGCTCCATTTTTGGCATATTGAATATGAGATGCCTTATGGGGTATCCAGATGGAGAAATAAGGCAGTAGGTGATGGGGATCTAGACAGAAATGATGGCTGGGTATACAGATTTGGGAGTCATATGCCTAGAGATCAGAACTGAACTCATGGCACCTGATGAGATCATTAGAGAAAGGACAGAGAAAAGCAGAGGTTTCAAGAGAGAAATCTGGGATATGCACACACATGGGGGCAGGAAATAGTTGGTGATTCAGCAAAAGATACTGAGAAGGATTAATCCAACAGATAAAAGAAGAATTAAGAATGAATTGTCATAAAGATGTACAGAGGAGAAAGTATATAGGAAAAATGGATAGTCCACAATGTCAAACAATAAATGAAAGTCAAGAAAACTGAGAACTGAGAAAAAGTCATTCAATATAGAAATTAAGATTGTTGTAAACTTTATAAAGAACAATTTTGGTTGAATTGTGGGATTTCAAAGGCAGATTGCAGGTGGTTGAGAAGTGAAGAAACAGAAACTTCAATGGTTTAGATGGTCTAGGTGTGGCTAGGAAAGGTAGAAGAGATACAAAATGACATTTTTCAGAGGAGGTGGCAAGATTAAATGAAAGCTTTTTAAGGATGGGGAGATCTGGGCATGTTTGTAGGCATCAGAATAGAGTTATAGAAATTGGACATGGAAGGAAAATGATTGATTCAGGATGGGATGGAATCAAGGGCAAAAGGAAAGGGTTTGGCTATGATGAGAAGAAAGATCACCTTCTCAGGGATTGTTAAAAAGAAGAGAATGGGGAGTTTTGTTAAGATGTAGAATTGGATCCAAAAAGGAGCTTATAATGGATGGTCTTGATTTCCCTTAGTAATGTGTAATATGACATCCTTTGTTTGGATGGGGGTCGTGGTATTAGTTGTCTGAAGAAAAAAAGAGAAGGTTTGGAACAGATGGTACGGAGAGTTAATAGAGCCTATTAGGGAGGAGTGAAGGAATCACACAATACAGCTGTGAGGGCCCAACTGAGATTAAATAACATAAATTTGTAGTTGATCCAGTCAGCATGGTTATGTGACTTTCTCCAGCTGTGTTTAGCAGCAGAGGAGAGAAGAAGGTGAATGATGACCATAATTGTTGCTTGGGGGTTGAAAAAGATTGAGCAGTGACTGGAAAAAAGGGCAAAAAAAATCTAGATCATAGGACAGTGTAAAGGTTAACAGGCTAACTATAAGAATCAACATGGCAAGCAGAGGAAAGTGAGATCAGAATAGAGATAATGCACTGGACAAGCATGGAGAGGTCAGGGATGAGAGGTTGGAAGCGGAGGAAGTCTAAGTTTTTTGGAGGATTGAGACCCAGGGAGACATACCAGACAGGAGGCTATGACCAGACAAAGGAATATAACTTTTGTGGAGGCTGACCTGATCAAAAAAATGACTGCCTTTGGATGTGGCTGAAGAATGAAGGTGAAGGTCGGGATAGTTAAGGAGGTTGATGAATTGGGAGGTCAGAGGATTTTTTGCTGGTCCCACCATGCATTCACAGTGTGGGTTCAACCCTTTCCACTGACTGCTCCATAAGGGCAGTTTTCCTCAAGCTGGGAGGGGAAACTGAACTGGGGGAATGTAGAGCTTGTCCAAATTCAGCTCAAAAGTATTTTGCATTTTAACAGGATGTATATTAACCTAAATGAAATGCTAAGTGGTGGCATTTCAGGAAGAATTTGAGTTATTTGGAAGTCTGGGGAACTACCACTGTAGCCCTGCAAACTCACCAAGGAATTTAACCCTCAATCATTCCTGTACCTCAATTATTCCTGCATTTTACAGTTTTTTTTCCTCCCTTCCTCCCCATTTCTGAAGCTAGAGATTCTCTAAGAACTCTGAGTATTTTTTTTTAAGAGTCATGACCTTTGAAAATAATAATAATAGATATTTACAAAGTACTTTAGGGTGTTCTAAGTGCTTAACACTGTCTTTAGGGAGCATCAAATGATTCCTGAGTGGTAGGTATTAAAGTAATCAATTCCTTTTGATTCAATAAACATTCATTAAGGTATGTAAGATGTTATGCCAGAAAGGAGGATGGACTGATATAATCTGGCTGAACTCAGATAAGTAATTGTAAATTAATTTGAAGAAGAAGTGAGTACCAGGAGAAGCAGGAAAGATTTCCTTTATGAGGGGAGGACTGAATTGCGCCTTAAAGGTATATAAACTAAGAGAAAGCTGAGTAGGGAACATATTAATCAATTTGCATTTATTAAGAAAGCATCTAGGTAGTAAGTAGAGCACTAAGTCTGAAGTCAGTCAGAACTGTGTTCAAATATGTCCTCAGACATTTATTAACTGTGTGATTTCAGGAAAGTCAAGCTTTATTTGTCTTAATCCCCTAAAGAAGGAAATAACAAACTACTCTATTATCTTTGTTAAGGAAAACCTTATGGATAGTGTGGTCCATGAGGTCACAAAGACATGAATGAACAACAATAATAAATATTCCAGGATACTGGTAAGATAAAAAAATTAAAATAAAAAAAAAAAGTAAAATAGTCCCTGTCTTCAAAGAACTTACATTCTAATATAGGGTAATATCACCTCTAGGGAATGATGGCCAGAAAAGGGAATCTGGTTTAAGTTGTTGCAAGGAGCGTGTAGATTTGTAGGATGTTTGATCAGATTAGGGAGTCTAAGAACAATAGGTAGAAAGTAGGAGAGGTGAAATGAATATGGTGACAAGGTAGATGGAAAGATGCCCAAGACAGTGAATGGATGGCATGTGCTGCATGGTCTAATCTTGGTGGGGATGAGGGAGAACCAGAACTGGGACTTGATATAATGGACTTTGTACCCACACTCTAACTGATCAGGACAGCTGAAAATCAGGATGGGAATTCCAAAACTAGGTGGCATAATTTCCCCAGGTGATAGAGTGAATAAAACTCCAACAAAAAAGACCCCAGTTTTTTAAAAACTAGGTTGGTCAAAAGAAGGGGAGACAAGTAGGGAGGAACACCGACAGGATTATCTGTCTTAAATAGGCCTTTTATTGTCTTAAATTTATTTGCAGTAGTCCCTTTGAATTCCTTGTCCAATTTCTGGCGTACCCTCGCAGTTACTGTATCCAGTTAGAAGAAAGTATTATGATGTTACTCTTTTAGTTATTTTTCTCTTATAAAAGAACCTACTTGTATCCCACTTCTCTGTGGATTCATTAGGAACCACCCACTTTATGGCAATATATTCTCTAGGGACTTGACATGCCTTATGGCATCTTCCTCCTATTCTGATCTTTTTCCTTTTTAATTGTTAAAAATCCCATATGGAAATTAGTCCACTATCAGCAGCATAAATAAAATCTTTGTCTCTTGATTTGGAGATGGTTTCAGGCTACAAATTCTTTAGCTACACTTCTTGACACTGGCCCCAAACCCCAATATTTTGAGGATCCCCAACATTTGGTAGACCATACAATGCAAGTTCTGAAACACCAATATATTTTTGAGAGTCCAGCACTTCTACATCCCTATACCCCATCATTTGGTGACCCATACTGATGAAGTTAATGGCAGAGAATTGTGGAAATCCCCTTTGGGTCGGAGGCACAGGTTCTTCATGAAAGAATTCATGAATCCCAAAACATTAATTGGCAAAAATGGAAATTTATTGTTGGATAGAAAGCCAGTTTTGCTAAGAGACTGATTTCTTTAGTGGCAAAGTCCCATTAGGGAAATGGAGGCTGGCACTGAGAAGAGGATGCTTCTCAGTGGGCAGGGTCCTTTGGAAATTCTTCAAAGAATGAGTTCAGAAATTGCCCTTTAAAAAGGAATCTTTGAGGTTCAGGTTTCAGGTTGAAAAGAAAGCCAAAGTCCCCAGATCTAGGTGCTTATCAATATCCAGCCCAGATCTCCAATTGGAATTTAAAAAGGTCTAGCATCCCCAAAAGATCAATGGAATGTTTTTTGATCAAGATTTCTGATTGAATAACGACAATTAACTTGTCTGGGGATAAGGAGGGCCTGAGATTCCAATCTCCCTTCTTTAAGATCAAAAGGGAACACAGTTTCAAAATGTGAATTTTAAAGCAAACATAGTTTCACTTCCCTTTCAATATGAGGAGACCTCTGAAACCCTAGCGTTTTGGGGAGGTTCAGTGTTTGGCATCCCATACTCCATCACAGGGACTTCAGGCATAATCTCCAGAAGATTTTGTCTAGAGTTATCCAAGATGAGGAAAAATATGGCAGATAAGGCAGAGAAGGAAAAATGGCAAAAGACTAAGGGTAGAAACCTGACTAGGATGTGAAGCATGGTGTTTTGGGTATCATCTTGAATATCTCACTGTTTTGTTCTCCAAGGGGTAAAATATATATGAATCCTGTGGCCTGTCCCTTTTTTTTCTTCAAGGAGCATACTGCATCAGGAAATTTTTCAGGGGAGACGTAGTGTCTAAAGTCTTGACTTCAGAAACTCTTGAAACTAGGGTTGCCCATGAAGCAGTTCTCAAAGGTTGTATTGCTCATTATATTTCCATTTGCTTCCAAAAAGCCATATTCCAGAATCACGCTACCTGAGGAATTCACAATTCTTGCTCCTCTGTATAAGAGATGGAGATTCAGGACCAGTGTCCTTGAAATCCCCTCTCAGACCTTGAATAAACAATGTCTCCTAGAACTATGTGGAGAGCCATTTTATTGGTGAAGAGACTGAGACCTAGATAAGTAAATGATTTTCACATATTTCTGTAGTTGAACAGTGCTAAAGGGAAGATTCTAACTTACCACAAATGATTTTCACATATTTCTGGAGTTGCAGTGTTGAAGGGAAGACTCTTACTCACACCACTTCTCTAGACTCTTATACAACCTGCTTTTTGCCAACTTTCTCATGGTGAGCACCTCTGAACTTGCCTAATCTGGTCTTCAAACAAACATAGTTCATTGTGGAGCTTTCCACCTTGAGAGAATTTGCAAGAGGGAAACTGCTCCCAGAATATCCTTTGTAGGCCCAGGGACCCTTCCCCATCATCTCACTTTAAAAACAACTTAAAAACATTACTATTTACTTGATAATTATAATCATCCATCATTTAATTCATACCCTGATATCATTTTGGAGTCTGGTGTGTGTGTGGTGGGGTCTATCAAACTGGAAAGATTTTGAGTATGATTAGTAATGGAGCCTTCTTGTTTTGTTGTTAAAGTCCAGGCAGGCCACAGGGTGATTTATTATTTGACCATAGCATTTAAGAAGACATTGAACTATAAAATAGAGAAATTGAAATCTATAGGATATAAAAGTAATCTAAATTAAGGAAATTCTAGCATTATAGGGTATAGAGCTGGAAAGAACCTCAGAACCAGTAAGACCCTTTATGTTACAGATGAGGAATTAAGGGAATTAAGTGACTTGTTCAAGGTCAGAGATAGAATTTGAACCAATTTTAAAGCCAATATTCTTTCCACTATTTATTGTACTATTTCACTTTCAGATCTTTAAAGTGCTGAAAATTTTGTAATTATAAAGGGTTTGGATAAATAGGTTTTTTTTTAAATGTCCTTGATTTTCCAAGTCTGAACTCCATAGTTGGAAAAAAGTGGGAGTCAAGAATAAATGATGTCATATATTGGAATCACTAAAGAGAAAAGGTAAAGTATTTGATCCCTTTCATTTCTCATTTTGGCCAAGTGCTGAAATATAATCACAAGGATATTTTCTGGCAAGGCACCTATAATTTAGGTTCTGTTTTCCAGAGCCCCAGAGACTCCTCCCTCCCAGCACATCAATGTTTCTGTCCTATCAGTTTTCCTCAAATAGACTCCTGCTTGCTAGCTCTCGGCATCTGACACATATCCCAGTTCATTCACACTTCGGAGATGCCATATGTTAACTCACAGTCATGCTGTAGCATGAGGTTAAAAAAAAAGCTTACTCTGCCTCCACTGTTACACCCATGATGTCTCTTCCAGCGGAACTGTTTAGGATTGAGAACAGCTTGCTTAATACAAATGTGTCTCCCATCTTTTATGGAGCTGACATTTTCTCTTGATATGGTGTACTCTCTACCGACATTGCAGATAAATTTTTTCCTATTTAGAATTGGCTGTTCTTGACGCTAAGTGAAATGAGCAGGACCAGGAGATCATTATATACTTCAACAACGATACTGTGTGAGGATGTTTTCTGATGGAAGTGGATTTCATTCAGTTCCCATTGATCAATGATGGACAGAAGCAGCTATATCCAAAGAAAAAACACTGGGAAATGAATGCAAACTGTTTACATTTTTGTTTTTCCTCCCAGGTTATTTCTACCTTCTGAATCCAAGTCTCCCTGTGCAACAAGAGAACTGTTCGATTCTGCACACATATATTGTATCTAGGATATACTGCAACATATTTAACATATATAGGACTGCTTGCTATCTAGGGGAGGGAGTGGAGGGAGAGAGGGGAAAAATCAGAACAGAAATGAGTGCAAAGGATAATGTTGTTAAAAAATTACTCTGGCATGGGTTCTGCCAATAAAAAGTTATTATAAATAAAAATAGAATAAAAAATAGAATTGGCTGTTCTGATGATAACAGAGCTAGTCCCTTTTAAGAGCATGGCATCCATCATCTCAGTTAATTTTCAGCTAATTGCCTTGCAGATTCTTACACATCACCTGTAGGATTATAGAATGTCCTGTGTTCCTCTTAGCTTTTGAAGGCCAACAGGGAACAGCAGTTGAGAACAATCTATCTTGAAGAATTAATTTCTAAAGTCTGGAGATCTCTCTCATTCCCATGTATTTAATTGGTCACCAGACTTATTTCTAGCCCTCAGTTACAGATTGGAATACAACTCACATAAACAGGTAGAGCAATTGATTGGGGTCTCACTCTTCCAGAGTGTAAATTAGCCAAATCTCTCCCTCTGGGTACTAGGGGAATCCCTGAAGGGTTAGGATATCTCTTTCTCTATCTTTGAGTCCCCATTCCAATGCCTTCCCTCACTCTTTTTTTTTTTTTAATCATTTGTGACTAGTGTCTCAAGTTCCATTTAACCAATTAATCTGACTTCATATTGACTTCATAGATTCAATACGAATAGAAATATAAAGATTTCACTCTAATACCTAGGACACATATTCTCACCCATATCACTTCAATTCCTGGAGAGACTTCCAACTTAAAGTAGTTTCTAGATAATTGTTCCCACTAAGGTCATACTCAGATGTGTAATAGTATTAGCTAGATGAGTAGTTATTCTGGACTGGACTCTGAAAGACATTACTCTGGAAGGTGGACAGTCTGACTATCCCAGACCTGCAGGTGGCCTAATGTTCTAAAGGTAATAGCCATTTCCAGTGTCCTTGACCTTGAAATGAAACAAGAAGCCCATATTCTTGGCATTTATGTTGGCCTTGAATGGGGAAGACTCAAAGCTTCTCCTTTTACACTACTTATGCTCTTTTCATCAGAATACAACCAGGCATGGAGTTAGACAAAAAAAAAAAAAAAAGGAAGGGTTGATCTAACTAGTGCTTTTGTAATGTATCCCAATTTCAACTCCATAGCTAATCAAAGAAGCTTCTCTTCACTATGTGGTGAATAGATCAAAAATATGTAGAGAATATCTGTCCATCTTCCAGGTAGGATGTTCATTAACTGGGCACTCTGAACCTGTTCATAAATGCTGGGTATATTGGTCAGTCTCTTGTTAAACAAAAACCCAGCTTCAAGAAAACACAACCAAAGGAAGTAAATATTTCTATTTGGAGTCCTATAGTTTTGGAGTTTTTTAATCTCATGGAGGAAGATTTTGCAAGAACACCTTATAAAGATGTAAAGTATTAGAGGGAAAAACACATGTATAGATAATTTAGTAAGAAAACCAGTTAAGACAGATTGTCCCAATGCATTTAAGGATAAAACTAGGAGCAAAAGCAATACCCTCAAATGAAAAATATCTGCAAATATTTCTAAAATAGACTCTTTTTTCCATCAGTGACATTGAAGCCAGTCAGGAAATGAGAGATTATATGACTTATCCATGGTAACATATCTAGTAGACATTAAAGACAAGACTCAGAAATTCCTGGATCTTTCTGCCCAACTCTCTATCCACTATGCCATGCTTCTTCAACCCTTCTCCTTTCAAGAACTTTATCCCATTTAAACTCATAATATGTCTCCAACATTTCCTTTGCAAGTCTGGAATCTGAAGTAGAATACCATATTAGTAGATTATAATGGGAAGGAGAGTAATGTTGGACTCTGTTTGATTGAAGTTTTCCTATCTTAGTACTCCTCTACTTCCTTTTCTTCTTTCCAAATCAATTTAATTTCCCCCAGTTATTGGAATTCCTAGTTATAGCTCTGCAACCCCCTTCCCACTTTTGAATGCATCCACTACCCCCATATGCAGTACATTTTAATTTCTATTATGGCAGGCTGCATAGCTTATATTTTAGTTATATTTTAGTTATATTTTAGGTGGCTAACTGTAGGGCACTTTTGAATTTTTTTTAATAAAGGGCAAAGGTTAAACAATTGACATCCAAATCATTGTAGATTGTGCTATTAATTAGTGATATTAATAGTATTAATTAATTAATATTATAGGGGGCAACAAGATGGTGTAGTGGATAGAGCACTGGATTGGAAAAGATCTTGATGTTAGGAAAACTTGAAGGCAAAAGGAAAGGAAGATGGTAGAAGATAAGATGGTTAGATAGTGTTACAGAAACAATGAACATGAACTTGAACAGACTTTTGGAGATAGTGGAGGATGGAAGGGTTTGGCACACTGTAGTTCATGGGGTCACAAAGAGCTGGACATGACTGAACAAAAATTATATTATTTACTTAGCATTTCTTGATAACGAGGATGTATTTCAAAGTCTGAGAGTTGAGTCAACATAATGATATAGAAAAACCTAGACTGAGAATTGAGAAATCTAAGATGTAGACCTAGTTCTGTGGCTAACTACGTGTATGATCTTCAATAAGTTAAAAGTTTGGGCCTCAGTTTCCTTATCTATAACATTTAGAGAGATGTACAAATTTATCTCTTAAGGTACCTTGCAACTCTAAAAGATTGTGATTGTTCTTAGCTATTACCTTTCACAATATGTAATACAAGTCTTCTTAATCAGTCTCACAGTGTCTAAGGGATTTGGATTTTTAAAAATATCTTTAGAACTAGATTTCAATACAATTCATTTCCTTTAGATTCCTATGTATTTTTTCTTTTATTCATTTCAAAACATTCTTCTGAGAAGGATCTCTCATTGATGCCAAATTGCCAAAAAATGGGTCTATGACACCAAAAAGTTTAACAGCCTCTGATCTAATGGCATGCCTGTGCCTACAGATAATATTTTGCAGATGTCATTGATTTATTCTCTGATAGATATTTGAATGAATGTTATATCTGGAGCTAGGGGACTTGAATTTAAATTCTTCTTTACATACTCTATCTATATAATCTTGAGCAAATCAGTTTATTTCTCTGGGTCTTAGATCGCCCTTCTTTAAAATACAAACACATGATGGTCTCAAATCTCCCTTCTACCTCTAAATCTATGGTTCTAGAGTCCTACAAACTGGTTTAAAATATTTTTAAAGCAAAGGATTAAATTTTAGGACTCTACAGTATCTTTAAACATATTAAACCTTAAACACATTAAGCAGGTATCTAATTCATTTTGGGGGGAGGTGAGTCAATTGAGGTTAAGTGACATGCCCAGAGTCACACAGCTACTAAGTATGCCCTGGGGCATCTACCTTCCTCTACTTAATAAATTTTTAAACAAATTAGACTGGGGTAAGGTAATTCTCTTTACATGTAGCCATTTTCAATTCTAATAAGGAGGGAAGAGTGCACTTTAAGGGCCCAGTCAGAAAAGTCAGTACAAGAACTCTTAGTATAACAATCTCCAACTTAATGCTGCACTGGGCCATCACAGACTTTAATTCTTACTTTCAACAGATGACCACTTTTTTTTCAGACTTATAAGAAAGCAACATCTTAATAATCTAAAGTAGTGACTAGAAATGCAACTTCCTTTCTAGAGATTTCTTTGGCAAATATCTATTCTGAGCTCCACATATATTGTTGCTAACACCTGCAGTCCTATTTCTCTCCATCCCACTCACAGATGGCTTTCATGGGTGATCCAGATGGTAAGAATCAATTTCCCTTGCTTTCCTGAGAAAGTAGAAAATATTTTTTAAAAAAACAGATAGATAGATAGATAGATAGATAGATAGATAGATAGATAGATGATAGAGAGGTAGAGATGGACGGATAGATAGGTAGCTAAGTGGATGGATAGGTAAATAGGCAGATAGATATGTAGGTAAGTGATTGACATTCAGATAGGTTATGTAGTGAGGTAGATATATGTGTGGATAGATAGGCAAATAGATATATGGATAGATAGGTAGATGATAGTCAATTATATAGATACATAGAAAGATGGATGGATATGTAGATAGGTAGGTAGAATGTGAGGCAGGAATTGTCTTTTGTCATTCTTGATATATAGCACTTAGATACCTAGTAGGTGCTTAATAAATATTCATTGAGTATTGACTTACTGAGAAACATTCCTATTGTCCTTTGGCATAATTAAGCTTCTAATACTTCATTTAATACTTCAATATTAAATTCCATAATTTATAGATATAGAACTTCAGTGAGAGAATATTGGTGTTAAAAAAAAAAAGTGGGTTTCATGAGAAGTTTGTGTACTAATGAAGATGAAGAGGTCAGAAAAATAATATATACAATGACTACAAAATATAAATGGAAAAAAGGGGGGTAAAGGGTAACTAAGCGCTATAAAATTATTATTATTTCTCTCCCTCCTTTGCAAAGATGGGGGAGTATAGGTGTGAAACATTGCATATACTGTCCTACATAATTGATACAACAGTTCATTTGGTTGAAATTATATTTTTCTTTTTCTTTCAATCTTTATTATATTGGATAAATTTCTAAAGAAAGGAGGGGAGAGACTATATTTAGAAATGAAGTTGCTACAATAACAAAATATGTAAATAAAAATAGATTTGGGAGGGTTAGAGTTGGAAGGGTTAGGGTTAGAGTTAGGTTATGGACAATTTAATATCAATTTAATATCATTTTCTAAAATTTGAATCAACTATCTTACTACCTCTTATTCAATTTGGGGCCCAATTTATTCTTCTTCTGTTAGAATAAGAGACATTCAATTCAACCATGTTAACCACCTTCTTTTTGCCAGGCATTGTGTGAGGTGCTGGGATTTCAAAGACAAAAATCAAACAGTCCTTTCCCTTCTGAGAAAACAAAAAATCCACATATCTGTGAATACAGATCAACACAGTCAACACAGAACTACATGAAGTAAACACAAAATAATTTGTGGAGGTGGAGAATAGCACTAAAGCTGAATAGATGAAAAAGAAAGAGTCTCATGTAGGAGGTAACAGTTGAAAAGAGCTATAAAATCTAAGAGGGATAGGTGAGGAGTGAGATCATTTCATGTACATATTTCAATGCAAAGTTGGGGAGACACAAAATGGAATGTCAAGTCTAGGAATGAGCAAATACTGTACATTAGTGCAGCTAAAACATAGACTAGATGAGAGGGAATAACTTGCAATAGACCAGGAAAGAGAAACTTGGGTCAGGATATGAAGGCCTTTAAATGTCACACTGAGAAATTTGCATTTTATTACAAAGACAGTAGGGAGAGCCTGGAACTAATTTTTGAGGAGACTGATATGGTTAGGTAGTCCCATGCTTTAAGAATATATATATATAGCTAAGTGGTGAATAAACTGCAAAGAAGAATGACTCGAAGACTTGAAAAATGCTGAGGAGGTAGATTTGATAAGATTTTGAACCTCAGTGGATGGTATAGAAGAGACAAAGGAAGGCATCAGGATGATTCTGGAGTTGTGAACCTTGGTGAATTGAAAGATGGTGATACCCTTAACAGAAATAGGAAAAGTGGGTTACAGAAGAAAGGTAACGAGTTCTGTCATGGATATATTGAGTTTTTGATGTCTTGGGGACATCCAGGTAGAGATATCTCTTCAACAATTAATGATACAAAATTATTGGTTAGAGGAAAAATGAAAGATGGCTGAGTAGAGCTGAGAGTCATTTGCATAGAGCTACATGAGGCAATTAGGGGACACAGTAGATTGAGTGCTGGAGCTGAAGTCAGAAAGACCTGAATTCAAATTCAAATTTTACTATTTGTGTGATCTTGGACATGTTACTTAACCTCTGGCTGCCTCAGTTTCCTCATTTCTAAAATGGGGATAATAATAATCTCTTATCTTTCAAGATTACTGTGAGAATACAATGAAAATATTTTTATGATGCTTCTCAAACTTTAAATCTAGATGCTATAAGAATAATTACTATTGTTTTGAAAATAAAAATAATAATTATTATCATAAATGATAATTGAACTTAATGAATATGATGAGGTCATTGAGAGTGTGGAGACAGAAGACCCAGGAGAGACATGACTAAATCACTGAACAAACTGTCCTTTCAGTAACCTGTCACAATCTGGGCAGCAAGCATTCTTCACTGATTCGGTTTTTGTATGTGGCTTGCTAGACTGATGATGTAAGTCACTGTGGGTCTTGTTAAATAGGCATTGTAGCATTCTAGAGTTCAAAGTAATCAGCACCAAGTTGCCCACAAACAGAATTATCTGCATAATCTCACCATCTACAGCTAATCCCTCTTTTTCTCTGGTCTCAGCATAGGATATTTTCTGGTCTGGTTAAAACCCTTGACAAACATATCTTCCCTGTGTTTGATAACTAGGTGATAGTCATCAGAGGATCCTTAAATAAAATTATCTTTATGATTGTATTTATTGTAGACTTTTTGTAATATACGCCTTTCTGGAGAAGAACTTTTTAAATCTGTGTTTTCCTATTCTACAACAAACAGATTTAGGGGGCTTTTGTTTTTTGTTTGGGGTTTTTTGTTGTTTTTGTTGTGGTTGTTGTTTTCGTAATAAGCAAAAAAAAAAAAAAATAAACACATTAGGTTCTCATAGGCTTTAAACATAGCTGCCAATTATGTGACTCTGAGTCTCTTTTGAATCATTCACAAGAAAATGCTTGCTCACTTCACATATCTGAATCAACAATACCTTCAATGAACCCATTTCTATAAGGACTTTTTTAGAACTGAGTTTAGTAAAGGCATATAGATTGGTAATTAGTAATGACTTCTTGGTCATTTGGGAGGGGGTAATAATACTGCCTTTGATCTTTTCCATTCTTTTGGAATTTAATCTTGGAGACATCTGGAAAATTGATCCTGGACTGCCTTTAAAATGTATTGTTTCTTATTTCTAGGAAAGTAATTGTTGTTGGTTCTTCATTTTCAAAGAGGATCAATGCCATTATGGGGTGATACCTTGATTTGCTTGTGAATTGGATTTAAGTGAGGCAGACTTACACAAAGTCAACAGCCTTCTTCTCTTTTCCTAAGTCATAGAAGTTCAGTGGTAGGGCAAAAGTCATAACTGTTGCCAGGGTTGTTGTAAATGAAATTGGTGTCTTCAATGTCTGACCAAGCTGTTAAGTGTTCCACAATACCTGCTTCAGCTGACTTCATGGTTATTGGAACAAATTGTTCTCATCCACCCATTCCAGCCAAGGGAAGTCATCACATGCTTAGGGTAGATGCTTCCCTAACTCACCAATAGGTTTGAGGTCTATAGAGATATAGATCAGGAGAAGCTGGAGTTTAAAACTCTAAATCTGAATTCCAGCTCTGCTGCTTATTGTCAACTCTGAGTCTCCCATTTATTTTTCCCTATTTAATAGTATTTTATATTTTTCAATTACACATAAGAACAGTTTTCAACATTTACTTTTATAAGATTTTGATTTGCATTTTTCTCCTTCCTTCTCTTTCCTCCTCCTACTCCAAGATGGCAAGCCATCTGATATAGGTTATAAATGTGCAATCATATTAAATATATGTCCACATTAGTTATGTTGTAAAAAAAAAAGAATCAGAGCAAAAGGGGAAAAGCCACAAGAAAGAAAAAAATGAAAACAGTATGCTTTAATCTGCATTCAGATTTCATAGTTTTTTTCTGGCCATAGATAGCATTTTCCATCATGAGTCTTTTAGAGTTGCCTTAAATTATTGCTGAGAAGAGCTAAGTCTATTAAAGTTGATCACTACACAGTGCTGTGTTTCAATGTTCTTTTGGTTCTGCTCTCTTCACTCAGAATAAGTTCATGTAAGTCTTTCCAGGTTTTTCTGAAATTTGCCTGCTCGACATTTTTTATAGCACTACATTCATATATGACAATTTGTTCAAGTGATTCCCCAATTGATGGTCATTTCCTCAATTTCCAGTTTATTGCCACCACAAAAAAAGCTGATGGCATTTATGATCATATATAAAATTAAGGTCTTAGACTAGATTATCTCTATTTCATCTTACATGAAAATTCATCTAATTGTCCCCATGACAGGTGATGTTTGTACTTTTATCAAGTTTACAAACCTTTCCTATGTCAAGATGAAATAGAATCTATGAAGAATTCAAAAAGTTCCTCCAAACTAAATTAGCACACTTCTTGTTATGTAGTAATCTGAATGTGAAGGTTGGCACAAGGAAGGTGAAAAAATAAGAAAGGTGATCGGACAAAACTAAATGACATGGAGTAGAATCAATAGACATAAATTTGGAGCTGTAAGACCCAAAGAGACTATCAGATCTGAGACTTTCACAGGTTCAGCTGCCTAATGTCTTTTGGAACAAATTCTTCTCATCTACCCATTCTGAAGAGGGAAGACTTCTTATCCTCCGTGACAATGGCCAACATCTTTGATTAACATGTACAGAGATGAACATAAAAGAGAAGATAATAAAAATGTACGGTATAGATAATAATTGTTATGTGGGAGCGGTCATGGAAGAGAAAGATCTGGATCATTTGAATCAACAAAGCAAAGGCTCACACTGAAGGTCCTGATAAACCATGGTTTGTATGGAGTTGGACGACTAAGATGCTGAAGTGACACAGGTTGAAAATGGAAGAGTGAAACACCTGTGTGCCAAAAATGTAAAAGACACTCTAACAACATGTATGATCAGAAAAGGAGAAGAGTTGGTCATCAAATGATCATAGAAGATAATTGATAGATAGTCTGAAAGTATTCATAAGGTAGTAAATCACCCAGAGGAATGTTTCCAGCATCTTAGGTTGATATTCTAGGAAGGATGTAGTAACTTGTATTGGGGAGGGAAAGGCATTGGGTGATTTCATCGACAGGAGAGACTCTCAGTAAAGAGATTTATTTATAAATAGGTATTTATTAAATGCCTATTATGTGTTGGGCAATATTCTAATCCTCTGGGGATATTTTTTTAAGAAAAAATTATCTCTGTCCTCAAAAAACTGACGACTAGTGGAAGAGACAACATGCAAACAATGCATTACTTCAGTATGTATACCATGTATATGGAAGGCAATCTCAAAGGAGAAGACACTAGCAGCTAGGAGTTGCAGGAAGGACTTCCTGAAGAAGGTGGGTTTTAAACTGAATATTCAAAAAAGTGTGGGATATTAAGAGAGGAAAATGAGGGAACAGAAAGTTTTAGGCCTGAGGATAGGACAAATTTTTATAATTTGTAGTCTTAAAGAGTCACTTCAGGGAACTGAGCGGTTAAGTAATTTGTCCAGGACCATAAAGTCAATATGTATCAGAAGTGGAACTGGACCAGAGTTCTAATACTCCATATACCACTCTCATGGAGGATTCATGAATGAGAATCACATAGGAGGAGGCTGTATTCTGAGACAGGAGAGGAAATATTCATAAGTATGTTACTGAAAATCCACCAATATGTTTTACATTGGTCTCTGACAATTTTATGTATGTAATTTTTATCTCTCCTATTAGTCTCAGATTTCAATTTCAGTCAGGGATTGTTTTATGTATTTTAAATAAATACTTGTTGAATTGAATTGAGTGAATTTTCCAATCTGATCAGTTAGTATTTTAAAAATGAAAAATAACCCATAACCTAAATTATTATCATCCCTGATTTTTTGTTGCTGTTGTTATACCATAGGCTATTACATGATTTCTGTCTAAAGAGCACCCCCAGGAGTATTTTGGGAAAAACCAAAATTACTGATGCCATATGATTTTTGCTAGTGGCCCCTATTACATAGTACTGGAATGTTCAGTCAACACACATTCCAGAATTCCGTGCCTACACACTCTGGCTCCATTTCAGAATGGCTGGTATACTTGAAGATGGGTGTGCTGGTAAATAGCCTCATTTTCAAGTCTTTATATAACCAGCTTATTGTAGGATTTTCTTTTCTCCACCCACCTAAAGCTCACTGCTGTCTCAGTTTCCAGCATGTGCTAACACGAGCTTTGGCTCAATAGCTTTGAGAACTTCAGTGTCTTTTGAATCTCTTCTGAATAGTAAATTTGCTGTCTCCCCCAAGATCTTGGTCCACTTCTGGGGTCCCTGTTTGTGGTATCATTTCCTTGGCTACAGATGGAGGAAAGCAAAATAAAAAAGACTCAGTCATTTTAACAAGAGCAATACACTGTATTCAATCTACATAGTGTGTGTTTGCATGTGTGTAAAAAGAGAGGGAGAAACTCTAGGTTTCGGGTTTCAGTTCAAATGTGAAATTCAGTTCCAGTTTATCCAAAGGTTTCCTGAGGTTTATAAGTCTGTCCAAGAAATCTGGCCCCAGTTTATTACTTCATACTGAAATCATGCAAAACTCATGATCTCATGAGCTTGGATGTGAAACCAGGTGAAACTCAAATAGCTTAGAGTGCACTTTTCATAGAAGCTGGGGTCATCTACTCTTGACTTGGGGAACACGGAGCAACCAATGTAACTGGTAACCAAACTGAAGATTCTGGGGAAACCTGGGCACAAGACTTACAGAAAAGTGAAATGGTTCATTTTCTCTCCGTTTTCTTAATGCTGTGCTTTGAAGAATGCTTTAGGAAGCTCTTGAAGATCTCTCTTTACCTTTTCCTGGCTGAAGCAATTACCAATTAATTTTTTGCAATTGTAGTCATTTACTGAGGTGACCAAACATAAATAAATACTATTTAAATTAATTTTCCTTCTCTGTGATATTGTACCCTGGTCCTGATCTGTGTTGTTATTGTATTATCATCAGAAAGCACTCTTGGACATATATTCATTTTTTTTTTAATCTGGCACTGCATGAAAGGAATCTGTTCTTTAGGACAAGGGTACCAAGTCAGGAGATCAGGACTTATAGATAGATCCCAAACTATTACCCAGCGGCCATTGTCCCATTCCTTTATTTACTCAGGGACTTTGTTGTCAACTGTCTACCAATCTCAGTTCTGCCATTGTCAAACTTTCAAAATCAAAAACAATTCTTCTAACACCCCAACCTCAAACTGTGGCCCCTGGGTCTAATAATTTATAGATAAGTTAGACTAGATTCCACCGGGATTCTTAACTTTTCCTATGTCACAGAGCATTTTGACAGTCAAATGAAAACCGTGGAGTCTTTCTCAGAATGTTTTTCAAATATACAAAATAATAGGATTACAAAGGAAACCACTTACATTGAAACATATTTATCTTTCTACCTATCATCTCATTGTGTCTGTCTTTTGCTGTCAATCTCTATGTATCTATCTTTCTATCAAACAAGTTCATTTACCCCAGATTTAACTCCTGGATTGCTTTTTAGGCAACTCCCTACACTGGTCTTGATATGCAAAGGTTAAGGATGAGTAGCTTAAGCCTACTCCCAAGATATAAATGTTATCCAGTTTGTGCTTGATAAGAAAGCAGCAGAATCAACAATCCTAATTTCTTTGGCCCTTTGTCTGAGCTTGCTACCCATCCTTTACCTGGACAAGTATTTGTTTCTTATATCCTTTATCCTGATTCCAGCATGGTAATCTCTGATTCTACAATTCAATCCTTCTTTTTCCTAGAAAGCAACCTTGCAAACTACCAGACGTGTCTGTTTGGACTCTAGGACCAAGATGTATACATATGTTTCTAGCATATCTAAATGAGTATATGTTAATCTTTATATATAGCTACATCTAGATACATTTCTTCTTCCCTTGTCTCTTCTTTTTAATCATACTCCCCTTCATAAATGTATTCTCTTATTTCTGTTCTTTCTTTCCTCCATATATATTTCCTCCTTATACCTTTTATCCATCCTGATTATAAAGAACACTGTAGTTTGCTCAGTGCTCATCTTGCTCTGCCAGAGATGTTTCAAATAGACACAGGGAGACCCATATGTGGAAGAAAGGGAGAGCTGAATTTCTGAGTAAGTAGGAACCTATTTTCTCTTCTTATCATGAGCAGCTAGCTAAAGGGGCATGAAAAATATCCCCACATTTCACCGAAGAACAGGTTCTAATGAATTTTGAGATGTGTTAGCAGCTACTTTCAACTTTCAACTCTGTTCTTTTGGAATGACCTTATCTTCTCACAGATCATGAAATGTAGGCAGAATTATGATGGGAGCAAAGTTCTTGGTTGATGCTCTCTTCTACCTCTTTGTTTGGTAGTAGCAGTATTCTTTTTAGCATTCCCAATTTCCCTCTCTCTCTCATCTCTCCTTTTTCAGAATTTCTTTTTCTTCAGACCCTCTTCTAAGATAGCCCAATGGCCAGGTCAGTTCCCCACACTTTCAATTACTTCCTATCCCTCTTCTTGACCCCTTCCCTCACCCTCATAAAAATTACTGGGTTTGTTTCCCTCTCCCTTTGAATCCTGCTTTCAACTAGATTATCAAGGGTACAATTCTCTGCTTTTGTGTTATCAAACTAATAGATCACCCCCTCCTAAATAAATCAATACCTTAATCTATTTCAAAAGTAAACAGTAGGAATTTCAAAACTGATGGCAAGTCAGTGGGGAAAAAATTTTCTTGTTAAGTTAGTCATTCAAGAACTTCCTATCATGCTACGGCTCTGATTATCTACTGTTCCTACAATGTAATTCTGACTATTCTTCCCTAAACATCTTTTCCCCCCAAAGATAATGGAGTCTCTTGGTTGGCTAGACACCAAGAAGTCAGGCTCTTAGAAGGAATACATCACCCATTCATTGTTCACTCCCCAGTCTTCACCATCCACTGGATGCTTGCTTTCCCATTTTCCATTTCCCAGGCCTAGCAAGTTTCACCTGAAACAGGACAATAACTCCTTCAGGCTCACGGGGAATTGAGACACAGCTGCAGATCTCAGATGTTTCCATTATCTGAGGGTCAAGGAATGAGACTAAAGTCCATAGAGACTCAAAGCTATTCAGGATTTTTAAAAGGTAAGTTGGGGAAAGGACCTGTGAAAGATGGTTGGCTTCCTACAACAAGGTCACCTTGTGTTTATAAAGTACTTCCTCAAGGCTTAAATTGTAACTCCATGTGTTTACTCTTTCTAGAGTTGTTCAAACTCAGGTTCCTAACCAAAAGGATTTCAGTATTTATGTAAGAAGAAATGATTAAGGGAGAAGTCATTTCATCTCTGTGAGCTAACTTAATTTTCTCATTTGAAAAAGGGTACAGCAGAGTTATTGTGAGGCCCAAGGGTAAAATGTAATTAAATGTCAGTTATTAACAATAATAATAGATAATAGGAAATGGTTTCCTTGGACATACAGAGACTCACTAAAATGCATTCCCTCAGATAGCAATTGAGCCCAATATGTGGCTTTTTAAAAATTTTCATCAATTTTTTAATAGCTTCAATAATTTAATTGTTTTTATAATAAAGCAAAAGAAAAGCGATGCTTAAAACTGATTACTTGGCCTATTCTCACCTCTTTTTGGCTTACATCTCTTGACAGGCAGCATCTCTTTGATCCACAGTTGGGTTTAATAAACCTTCTTTTGTGGTCTTGGTCTTTCCCTTTTAATTGGCTTTGTAGGATGGCTGCTGTCCCTTTGCTTCCCATCACAAGACCTTTTCTCTCAAGTGATCCATGAGTTGTTTTTCTTTTTTTACTGAAGCACTTTTCAAGTCTGGTACTTGCCACAGTCTCTTCAGCCGGTTCTGCAGATTTGGGGGCCATTCTTCATGTTGGTGGCAGCATTACCAGCAAGAAGAGCCTGGGCTCCTCTTCTGATCAGTCATGTAACAATGTTGATCGATTAAAAGTCACAGTGTTGAACTAGATGTGAAGGCTTACCAAGGAAATATTCTCTGTCATCTAGGACATGGAATTCAGTATCTAGAACTAGAACAGACTTCTGAGCCATCTAATCCAATCCCCACCACCATTTTACAGTGGAAGAAGCTGAGACCTACAGAGCTAACATGACTTAGAGAGCTAACATGACCCAGAGAGCTCAGGATCAAAGTTCAAAAAGTTAGGCTTCAAATCCTGTTCATCCAACATTCCAAACATCCAAATCCAACATTCTCTTTCAAGCCTCCACTGGAGTGTGGTTCTATATCATCAGATGTTGTTGTTGTTGTTGTTGTTTTAAATATCCTAGGCTCGGCATGTTTAAATGAGGACTTCTCCAATCTTTTTTTAAATAGTATTTTATTTTCCCAAATACATGCAAATATAGTTCTCAACATTAACCTTTGCAAAATGATGTGTTCCAGATTTTTCTCCCTCCCTCCCATCAACTCTTCCCATAGACAGCAAGCAATACACTAGCAGGGGTCCTCAAACTACGGTCCATTGGTCAGATTCGGCAGCTGAGACATTTATCGCCCTCACTCAGGGCTATGAAGTTTCTTTATTTAAAGGCCCACAAAACAAAGTTTTTATTTTTACTGCCCTCCAACAGTCTGAGGGACAGTGACCTGGCCCCCGATTTTAAAAGTTTGAGGACCCCTGGGAGAGGTTAAACATGTAATTCATGTAATTTGTATTTCCATATTCATCATGTTGGTCAAGAAAAATTGGATTAAAGGGGGGGGAAATACAAAAAGAAAAAAAAAGCAAACAAACAACAGCAACAGCAACAACAAAAATAAAAATAAAAATCTCTCTTGTATTCTACATTCAGTTTCCATGTTCTCTCTCTGGATGCGATGGCACTTTCCAAAACAAGTCTATTGGAAATGCCTTGAATCACTTCATTGTTGAAAAGAGCCAAGACTTCCCCAATCTTAACTCCCAAACCCTTACCTCTTCTGAACTTTCTTTTTACTGTTGAAGGTATTATCATCCACCCAGTCACCCTCAGTTCACTAGCTAGCTGGCACAACAGACAAAAGGATCTAAAGTCAGAAAGATGTCTTTTCCTGAGTTCAAATATAGTCTCAGACACTACTAGCTGGGCAAGTCATTTTACTTTGTTGGCCTCCATTTCCTCATTTATTGAATGAGCTGAAGAAGGAAATGACAAACCACTTCAGTATTTCTACTAAGAAATCCTCAAAGGGGGTCATGAAGAGTCAGAAACTACTGATTAACAAGAAAAACTTCATAACAGCTTTCCTATGTGTCCCTTTCTCTCTACTTACATAGCCACCATTTTGGTTCAGGATTCTCATCACCTTTTACCTAGGTTATTGGAAAAATCTCCTGACTGGTCTCCCCACCTCAGGCTTCCTATTCCAATGCATTTAACACATGGCTATTAAAGTAATTTTCCTAAAACGTAGGTCTGACTATATCAACCCCTTACTCAGTAAACTCAAGTGGCTTTTTATTACTCCCAGAATCAAAAATAAACTCCTTCATGGCATTTAATACTATTCATAAATTAGTTTATTTTTACCTTTAAAATCTTTTTAAGCTTGACTCCCTCCTACTTCATGATCCAGCTATGTTGGTTTGTCCAATTTTCATTGCTTGCTTGTAACCCTCCATCCCTCATCTCTGGGCTTTTGCTCGCTCTGTCTCTAATGTCTGGAATGCTCTCTACCATCCCTCTTTGTTTCCCTGACTTTTCAAAAGTTTCTTCTTAAATTCTACCTTTTCTAGGAAACCTTTTCCCAATTCAAAATATTTATAACTCTGATAGGTGATATTTTCAGAGTATGAAATAAGACATATTTCTTTTTTGGAAGGGACAAAGCCAAAGTGGGAATTTGGTTTGCTTTACTTTACATGCTTGTAATAGGGGTTTTGTTTTTCTTTCTTACTCGTTTTGGAGTGGGAGAATGAGAAGATGGATTTAAAAATAAAAATTTAATTTAAAAAGGAATGCACTAATGTACTTGATGACAGGAAATACTATTACCCTTCTTCATATACCCAGAGTTTAGTAGCGCAGTATCTGGGACATGATGTTAATAAATACTTTTTTGGTAGATTGATTAAATAATCTCTCACATTTATTCAGTGTTGTTTCACCTATCATATCTCACAGACCGTCCAGAGGAATCTTCAAGATTTGTAAGAAAGGACAGGGATTATTTTACAGATGAAGAAACTGAGTCTTGATGACTTCTGGTCAAAGTTACTTGACTCCCTATTTTAAGACCAGGATCGGCTACAATAGATATGTCAAAAAAAAATACAGGATCATAGATGATAACATTAAGATCTGGGATGGAACTAATCCAGAATTCTTATTTTTACAGGAAGACTATGAGATCCAGAGAAGTGATGTTTAAGTAAAATGAAAAGTATATGTGGCAGGGCAGTGAGAGATTGTAGTGAGAACAGGCCAGTTCTTGTAGTCAAAATACTCAGGTTATTAAACTGTTTTTGCACCTCTAGAGAGGCTCCTCTATAAAAAATGTTTTTTTCTTTTATGGAAAACACATAAAAATAATTGCACTCAGACACCACTAGGTGGCGGAGTGGATAGAGCCCAGTCCCTGGAGCCAGGAGGACCTAAATTCAAATTTGGACTCAGTTACTGATTGCATGATCCTGGACAAGTCACTTAAATCTGATTGCCTCCTCCCTAATAATATAATATTATATAATTATAACTTCATTATAATAATATATAACATATTATATATTATTGTATATAATATAATATATAATTATGATTTTATTATTATATAATAATAATAATTGCATTCCTTTTCTTACAGCAGAGTTCTGAGAAAATTGATTCTTGAATCTGAAAGCCTCCTAGAAATGTGTATTATTATATATAATACAGTCCTTTTTGATCCAGAACTGGAATTTCCTTCATTAATGCTGATTGACAACTATTTTGCCATTTATAGTCTTAAAAAGTTGCTTAGAGCACTTAACAATTCATAACATAACATAAATGTTAGCATTTATATAGTGCTTACTATGTGTCACAGACTGTGCTAATTAGCTTTATAAATATCTTATTTAATAATAATAACAGCTAACATTTACATAGCACTCACTATGTGTCACGGACTATTCTAAGAGCTTTACAATTATCATCTCACTTTATTCTCACAAAGTCCTGGGAGACAGGATAATAATACGCCCATTTTACTGGTGAAGAAAAAGAGGCAGAGGTTAAATGACTTGACTAGGATCATACAGCTGGGAAATGTCAGAGATGAGACTTAAAGACAAGCCTTGCTTTCCATTCATGATGCGGCTTTGTCTTTCATTGTATAGCTATACATATATAACATATATGTATAAAACACGTACAGAGCTTAAAAAAAAAGAAAGAAAAGAAGAGAAACTTGTTTCTGGCACTGTAACTTAAAAGTCACAAAGGTAATGACAGCTTTGACACTTTTGGAAAAAAGTTATTATAAATTATCATAGGAGCTGAAGAAAACAAGAAAAATGTGTTATTTTATGACTCAGAGCAATTAACTATGGAATTCTGGGAAAAGAAAAACTGAAATAAACTTCTAGTACTGAAGTCTCTGCTGCTTATTATCTGTGTGAGCTTTGATAAATCACTGAATTTCTCTGAGTCTTAAGGTCTTCCTCATATGTAACCTAGAAGGTCCCTTCTAACTCTCAGTTCATAATGTTGGATTGGTGAACATATAATCTGTCCTCATATTACCAAATTTGAATTGACTAGTCATCTGAACATGTTCAGAACTAAAAGAAATGGCAGGCAGGATAATCCAAGTTATATTTTGTAATAAAATCAAAAAAAGGAAAATGTGTATGAGTATGAGTTTTTTGAGAAATTACTGGGTAATGGATAGAAATTACTGAAAGGCATATTTAAGGTTGAGGTAAGGAAGAACTTCCTAACAATAATCATTATTGTTGTTTCGGTCATATCTGACCCTTTATGACCTAATTTGGGGCTTTCTTGGCAAAGATACTAGAGTGCTTTGTCATTTCCTTTTCCGGTTCATTTTAGAGATGAGGAAACTGAGGCAAGCAGGGTTAAGGGACTTGTCAAAAATCATATGGTTAGCAAGTACCTGAGTTTGAAATTGAACTCAGGAAAATGAGCCTCCCTGACTCTAGATCTGGTGCTCTGTGCCCTGGGGACTATCCAAAATTGGAAGGCACTGCCTTGAGGGGTAGTTAGTCCTCTTCTCCTCTACCTGTTTAAGATTTTTAAGAACAGGTTTGACCAAAGCAGATTCTTGTTCTGACTGAGGTTGAACTCTAGAGACTTCCAAGATCATTTCTATCTCTGACAATCTTGGATTCAATGATGCCCAATGCTGCCCTAAATATGATTTTGGGCCAAGTTCTTCCCATTTTTGGGACTTAGTTTCCTTACTTTCTTTCCTATAAAACAAGAGAGTTAGTCTCAATAATCCAGTGGACTGAACATTGACACTGGAATCGGAAGCCCTAGGTTCAGATCTTGTCTCTCTTACTTTTTATTTGATGTTGGTCAAATCAAATTATGGTCTTCAATTTCCTCATGTATAAAATAAGGAAGCTGAACTAGTTGGTTTCTGAAGCCCTCTCTATCTCTTGATCTTTTATGATCTTAGGAATTCTAAAATTGCTTTCAGCTCTGAAATAATTATATTATGAGATTATTATTTTATGTTATATATTGTATAATATTATAATGTAATTATATAATATTACATATTAATGTTATATTATAAGTAGCTAGGCAGTACAGTGGATAAATACAGTGCAAGGTCTGGAATCAACTTTCTAAATTCAAATCTGGCCCCAAACATTTACTAGCTGTACGACCTTGGGCAAGTCACTTAACTCTGCTTCAGTTTCCTCATCTGTAAAATGAGCTGCAGAAAGAAATGACAAACCCCTCCAAGATCTTTGCCAAGAAAATCCCAACTGAGGTTGCAGAGTCAGAAAAGACTGACCCACAATAGATGTTATATGCTATATAAAATATATATAAATTTTATGCTGTGTAATATATTATCATGTTATTTTGATCTGCAATGATTATTATCTGTGTTCACAAAGGCCCTTAATAATAATCATCAAATCACAGGATCCTAAACCAGAGGTCATCTTATCTAACTCCTTTCTTTTACAGATTACTCATCTGTGATGAAGCTTTGGGAAGTTTATTGAGTTGCCTTAAGTAAATGCATACCACTAGGTCTGTGCCAGGGGAGGTTGTCTCAAGAGGCTTAGCAATTTAGAAATTTGTAAAAGGGTCTCGGGCATGTCATGGCATTTCACTATAATATTTTTTCTTATGGAGTTTAAAGGTTGGGTGTGGGAGAGGTGCAGGCTGGAAGAGGCTGATTCACCCCACTCATATTTCTAATTGCTATGTAAAGTGCCACTTCCCTTGCCTCTCTAGGTTTTAGCCAGGGTGATAAAACTCCTTGTGTGTGAAACACTGACAAATCATTCCAGAAATATGGATGGATGTTTAAAAATTGAATGTCAGTTGCAGGCTCCAAGCAAGTTGTGTCCAGTTCTATCTGTGGGTCTGAAAGCACCCACTCCCTCATTTCTGGCCACAATCTTCATTCTATGTGCAGCCAGCACTGGGCATAATGAGCTTCATAAATACTTAAGCACAAAAACCAGAGCTAGACTTTAATGTTTGTATAATTCTTGAGTCCTTTCCAAAATGCTTTCACATATGTTCTCTAACTGAGGGCTATGAATGAATCCTCTCCATCAGCCCTAGGGAGGAGGAGAAGTATGTCCCTGATTAGAATCTTCTACCTTTCTCACATTGCCGAAGGTTGCCTTGCCCAGCTTCAAGCTTTGGTGAATAATTGGAAGAGCAGAACATAAAGCATTGTTTTAAAGTTCATTATTAATAAACAAAGTAAAACCCCCCCATATTATATTATGTGAAAAGCAATTGCCCAGCTTCGAGCTTTGGTGAATGATCCGAAGGGCAGAACATAAAGCATTGTTTTAAAAGTTTATTGTTAAAAACCTCACTATACTATATGAAAAGTAGTTGCCCAACTTCAAGCTTTGGTGAATGATTGGAAGAGCAGAACATAAAGCATTGTTTTAAAGTTCATTGTTAATAAACAAAGTAAACCCTCCCCCCTATATTATATTATGTGAAAAGCAATTGCCCAGCTTCGAGCTTTGGTGAATGATTGGAAGAACAAAACATAAAGCATTGTTTTAAAGCTCATTGTGAAAAACAAAGCAAAATCCCACCATTCTATGTGAAAAGTAGTTGGCCAGCTGGTGTTGGAGTAAAGATTCTAGATTTCTTCCCTCTGGGAGGGAATCATGGTTAGAAACCCCATTGCTAGAAATTATTGCAGGAGTGATGTTGAGTTTCTAAGGTATTTTAAAGAGAGATATGTCACAAAGTGTAAATTTCTAGATGCTCTAAGAAAAGCCGAGCACTAATGGCTTGAATCATCATAACTCCTGGGTCGATCCATGACATGGTTTTCACATTTTCTGTCTGATGGTAATTATTTTGGACAAATTATACCATAGAAGCAGGCCTCCAGGCAAAAATATGAAACCGGAATGGGAACAGGACCCTGCAGAGGGTTACACTCTCCTGCAATGAGGGCTGGTCCATGTGCTTGACAGATGTTTAAAGCTCATCTAGACCCATGATCTCCATCTGGCGGATCATGCTAGCTCACGCCTGGACTTGGCTATAAATAAAGTAACTTCAACCTGTGTCTTTCATTGCTTTTGATACTTCTGAGGAGCCCCTTTGGCTTACTCTAGCTGAGTGTGACTGGTATTCTGTTCCAATTATGTCCTTTAAAAAATTCAGTTGAATACTGCATTTGATATAACTAATCTTATTTTTTCTCATGAATACTTGTGATGGTCTCTCTGTCCTAAAAGGGATAACTTGGGCCACATATAGCAAGTGACCTTTCCTCTCACAAGACCCAGACCTCAAAAATTCCCCATCTCACAGCCCATTTTTAGAGAGACCTTGCTCTCTAGCTGGAGGCAAAATAATCACCAGTTACTCCATGGCTATGTTTTCAAGGGCAGAATTCCTACTATCTTGGGTCATTTAAAAATCCTCCTCCTCAGACACCAGCCTAATAGTGATCTAGGGCCATAGAAGAAAGGTCGATTTCTTCTGCTCCCACCACAGTCAGCACACAGGTGGTTAATAAATGCTTCATGTTGTAAATGAGAAGTCAAAGCCTTTCCTGGAAGGAAGTTGTATTCTCTTAAAATGTATCCCAATACTTGTTTAAAAAAAAGTCCAGGATTGGCATGGATTCTGTCAATACAAAGTTATTATTAAATAAAATAAAATTTAAATTAAAAAAAAATAAAAAAAGTCCAGGATTTATTAAAATAAGGTCAGGTGCAAAGTCAGCCTGGAAGAACTTTTGGATTCTTCATGAAGATGACTTGTCTGTAGGGCCATGGGTTTCTAGAGAGAGGAAATATTAGTACCCTACACTCCTCTTTTTGTTTTAGTAATTATCACCAATTTATAGGGAAGATGGATAGTATAGCAGATAGAGAGCACTGGATCCAGAATCAGGAAGACCTGAATTCAAATCTGATCTGAGATACTTATTATCTGGGCAAGTCACTTTATCTCTGCCTCAGTTTTCTTATTTGTAAAATGATACTAAGTGACACTTAGTAGTACAATGCTAAGTGATACAGTAGATAAATTACCTGGCTGGAGTCAGGAAGAACCATCTTCCTGAGTTCATGTCTTACCTCAGACACTAGCTGTGTAAACTTGGGCAAATCACTTACCTCAGTTTCCTCATCTGTAAAATGATCTGGAGAAAGAAATGGCAAATCAATTTAGTATCTTTGCCAAGAAAAACCCAAATAAAGTCATGAAAAATTGGACATGACTGAAACTACTCAACAACAACAAAATGGAATAATAATAGCACTTACCTCCCATGAGTTGTTGTGAGGGTAAAATAAGATAATATATGTAAAGTACTTAGCACGGTGCCTGGCAAATAGTAGGCACTATATAAATGTTATTATTGTTATTTAAAAATGATTAGGTGACTTCAGCTTGTACACTCAATTCAACCTTGATATAAGTGATCTTTAAGTAGTTTCAGAAAGACCTTAAAAATCCTTGAGATGATTGTAGATTCTCATTGGGAATCAATTCTATGTCTTTGAATCTTCACCATAAAGATTTTTTCTAGTTCTGATCTGAAGTAGCTTAATAGATGTTCCTTCACTTTCAAGTTCTTTTTCATAACTCCTCTAATTAAACTGAGACATACTTTCTTGAATGATTTTATTTATTTATGTTGTCTTGTCCTCTAATTGGAAAATGGGCATTTTCATTTCCACAGGTATCATGGTGGTGTCTTTGAATGCCATGGTTCCAGTGTGACTTTCTAATTGACTTTTCTCAATGAAAATGAACAGAACTGACCAAGGAGAAGGAACAACAGGAAATACTGGCTCCATGAGGTGGCAAAGATGGAACCTTGTCCAAAGATCCATCACTGCCTTTTCACCAGTCTGCAGAAAGTTTCATAAAACCTGACTGGAAAAGCATTATGGATAGCATCCTAAAATTGCCTCCATAAGCCAAATCCAATGTTGTGTCTGTTTGCTGCAGAGCGTGGGGTACAAGCAAGGCTGCTTAGTCCTTCAAGGTTGGAGATAGCAGTGAGACCAAACTCTCAAAAAATAAAAGTACCCATAAGACTTTTTAAAGCTTAATATACAGTATTGTTGTGCCACAGTTCTCTTGTATTGTCCTGACTCAGTTTCCCTAAATTGGTTCTGCCTCAGTTTCCCTAATTGTTCTGCCTCAATCCCCTTAGTTGCAAAACCCCACTCTGATTCACGAAGACTGATATAATTCAGGGCTATTTGCTCTAAGGTTATAAATTATCAATGTGTAAACTCAAAAAGGGGGAACCTAGACTTTCTGTCTGTAGTCAGACACTTTCTTAACCCCCAGCTTGTGTCCTACTCCCCAACCTGTCAGAGCCGAGTTGATGTTTCTGCCTGGAGATTCCTGCTCACCAGAGTTTGGACTCCACCCTCACCCCCTCCCCAGCCTTTGTTTAGCTACTGTGTGTAAATATGTCATTGAAAACTCACATTGGCAGCTAGATACTAGGTGGATGCTAGAGGCTGGCTGAATGCTGGTTGGATGCTGGCTGGATGCTGGATTCTTGGAGATGATAGTCTCATTCAGCCCTGGGACCAAACCATGGATCCATTTGGTCCCAGTACATCTCTCCCTTTTAAATAAATTATTAAAAACTCTCTAATCTCTATCTTGCCTCAGTTTTTCAGGCATTACAGTATTAACATTTTCTCCCTCACTCTCTCAAGTTTAGAAAATCAACAAGACAATAAATCAAGCCCTAATTTGTAACGTTTGCTGATCCTAAGCTATAAAACTAGCACTGAAAGTTTAATAATCAGCTCTTTAATCTTAAGAGCTTTAAGAGCTGACTCCATCATGCCCCTAGCTGTCTCTCTGGGTTCTAGGGGAACATTCAACAAGTTGCTATGTTTTTGTGTAACACTGTCAGCTCGAGCCTCTATTCTAGTGTGTTCTCCCCCAAATCATTTGCCAATTATTATTTTCTCTCTTATATCATTGATACTGTTGAGGTTGGGAAGGGGGACCCCAAAAATCCCAGACTGGTTTTACAAGGTGTCTCAAAAGAATTTGCAGGCTTGAACATTTCCTAGTCAAGGGGTGAAGTTTTATTGAAAGTAATGTACACCATTACAAAGCAGACTGAATCCTAAGGGAATCCAGTAAAGAAACAGAATCAAGGAGAATCATTTTATCCAACTTCTACCATAGATATACTAATTCTATGGCTTAAAGGCTAGGGAGTCTATCATTGCCATGTTAATTCTACAGTCCAAGGGTAGTGCTAGGGAGTACTCTCCAGATGAATTAAGGGTGGTCTCTGAAATTTGATTATCACTGACCAGATCATCAGTCAGCAATGAACTGAGTAGTCTATTCAAAACTGATTAGGTGTAGGAATTTCCTGAGGCAGACTCCAAAACCAAAAGTTTTAGGGTTTCCTATTACATCAATACCTTTGTTGATTATTACCCTAGTATCATTTAACCAATTAACATCAATGAGCTTTTTAAAAGGATATTTACTTAGAAAATATAACCAAAAAAGGAGTATAATTATTTCTCAACACTCAGGAGTACATTATCTCTTATATTATCTCACTCCCTGGGGACACTGGACTCATACTTAATATGATTGCTACAAGGACATTACCCTGCCAAATTCACTTCTGAATACATCATGAACAAAGGACAGACTCAATTCCTTATTTGTGGGACTCGGCATCATTGGTTTGGGGATTTATCCCCTGCTGGGCGGAGTCCCAGGGATGTCCTGGCATATTTGGCTTGACTTTCTGAAGATTCTAGCATTAAACACAGTATTAAATCTCTGGCAACTCACTATGCTAACCTTTTGAAGCTCACAAAGTTGTATCCTGGCCCTCATGTATTCAACATTTGTTCAACTCTCTCAGCAATAGCAGCACTTGATTTAGACTTCCATGCTTGCTTTGGGCAAAAGAGTACCAAGAGATCACCTTACCTGGACATCACAACAGCTTGAGAGACAGAAAGGTCCCTGTAGAAGTCTCCTCTTTGGGTTTTTAGATCTGGCTTATCAGCTAAACAAAAGTTATAGCACAACTATGCATACTCTGAAGTAGAGAGGAGGATCCCTCATTGGATGTCATTGTGAATGTCCAGAAGCAGGCTCACCAAGACTTCCCAAATGGTTCAGCAGCGAGCAGAGTATGCTATATACATCCTCGAGGATAGGGTCTTTATTGTCTAGTGATCTGTTAAAATTATATATAGAGATAAATAAAGATATAGATAGAGATATAGATAGATACACATATATAAATGTATGAATATGTATTTATGATTTTAGAACATGTGACCCAAGGCTTCTGATTAATGAATATTCATCTCATCTTGCCCCTTCCCAGTTATCTCCATTCCACCACATACACCTTCTCTCCCCAGTTTCTTCACTAAAGAAAAACAATAAAACTCTAGCTCTGAGACGAATAATCATATCATTTCTATCATTCTTGTGAAGAGATGTGTCAATCAATTATCCTGTGATCCCCAAACATTCCCTCCTTCTTCCCCATACAAAATACTTCTCCCTGGTCACCACTTCCTTTTATGTATTATATAGTAAGCACATTATAAATGCTTTTTCATTCATTCATTCATTCTGGCATTAATTCATTCATGGAGCAAGCAGAACAATATGAAGGGAAGAAGGAGTCATTAGAAAGAATTTCTAGCAGGAAGTAAGTTCAAATCCAGAAGATGAAGAGAATTATAGGTATAGATGGTGGAAAGGATTGAGATGAACACTGGGGAGCCCAAAGATCTGTGGACAGGAAAGATCAGGTTGTACTAGAAGGGATTTAGAGTAGAAAGATCATTCATGTTGGGGAAGAAAAGACACTGTGGGAAGAGAATTTGTTGGATTTTGAATACCAAACTGAAGCATTGAGATTTTAAGCAAGAGTCTGTATGGAACCACTTTGAATCTTTAAGCAAAAAGGACCAGGATGGAAAAGGTGAAAATAATTATTTTGGGAAGCTCTGGGTAGGATACCTACTATCACAAAAAGACTACACATAGTTCAGCTGCCTGGTTTAACTGTAGCATTGAAAGCCTATACTAGAGTAGTAAGAGAAGAAATAGAGGGGAAGGACCCACCTGAAAAATGTCTTAAAATAAAAACCAGAGCCACTCTGTGATCATTCAGACAGTAGACATTAAGTGCTTGCTGTATGCAAGGCAGTATTCTTATTTCTGAGTGTATTAAAGGTAAATATGACATAGACCTTCCTCTCAAGATATTTATGATCTGATAAAATAAAAATGATGTTTACAGTCTATTAAGATATGAAAAGAGATGCACGTTAAATATAATTCCTAGGTTTGTGAATTTCAATTGTGAAATTATCAGCTAATTATAATAAAGTATTTCCTATGTGCTAGAGCAGAAAGGTGACATAGTGGATAAAGCTCTGAGCCTGGAGTTAGAAAGACTTATCTTCATGAGTTCAAATCTGGACTGATTCTAGCTGTGTGACCCTGGACAAGTCCCTTAATTCTATTTGCCTTAGTTTCCTCATTTGTAAAAAGAACTAGAGAAGGAAATAGCAAACAACTCCATATTTTTGCCAAAACAAAATAAAAAACCCTCAAATAGGGTCATGATGAAACAGACAAAGCTGAGAGAGACTGAACAATAATAAACATGCTGGACTTTGGAGACTTTATTTTTCTAACTGGACCTGTATTTTCATTTGTGTAGATAGGAATCGCTCTGTTAAAAATTCCTTTACCAATATGGATCAACACCTTCTCTACAACTTAAGAGTCTTAGAAAATTATCTGGTGATCCATTCTAATAGGCATGTCTCTCTTCAACAATGAGATGATTCAGACCAGTTCCAATGATCTTTGATGAAGAGAGCCATCTACACCCAGAGAGAAGGCTGTGGGAACTGACTATGATTTACAACATAGTATTTTCACTCTTTTTGTTGTTGTTTGCTTGCATTTTGTTTTCTTTCTCATTTTTTCCTGTTTGATTTGATTTTTCTTGTGAAGATAATTGTATAAATATGCATTGATATGTTGAATTTAACATTTCTATCATGTTTAACATATATTAGATTACTTGCCATCTAGGGGAGGGGATGGGGGAAGGAGAGGGAAAATTGAAACACAAGGTTTTGCAAGGGTTAATGTTGAAAAATTACCCATGCCTATGTTTTGAAAATAAAAAGCTTTAATAAAATAAAAACAAAAAAAGTTATCTGGGACTCTGAAAGATTAAGTGACCTGTCTAGTCAGGGTCATATAGTCAATATATGTCAAAGATGGGACTTGAATCCAGGCTTTCTTGACTCTGAAACCAACTCTTTATCTATCTTTATCACAGTTACTACCTCTTCATAAAGACAAAAATGAAACAATCTCTGCCTTTAATTCAACCAATTTGATTAATGATATTTGGTGTCTTTCCCTATCTCTAGGAAGTTTCGTCTCCACACCTCTATTGTGGAATAAGATTTTTTAGTTCTTTTTGGGGGGAGGGGAAGAAGAGAGGCAATGAGGGCTATGAGTAGCCCAGAGTCACATAGCTAGTGATTGTTTGAGGCTGGATTTGAATGCAGGTCCTTACTGATTCCAGAATGGGCACTCTAGCCACTTTGCCATTTAACTGCCCAAGATTTCCTTAGCTCTAAAGCATTTGGCAATCCTTAGGTAATGTGCCAAGAGCAATACTCCTAAATGCAACCTGAAACAGATTTTTTAAATGCTGTTGGGAAATATTTAATAAAGCAAATAAAAATATAGTAGAACATAGATAATGTTAAAATGTGGTTTTCTAAGTCAGTATGTGAACTTGCAAGAATCCTTATGTATGGTTTAGTGATTGTTTCTATTTGAGTTTGGCACTACTGCCCTAGAGCACATATTTTCCCCATTATCACACACACAAAAAAGAGTTCTTTCAACAGCCATACTCAAGGGCACAAGAATTCTTGTTCCTGGCATTGTTTTCATTCTTCAACTTGACCCAAAATGTTGTTTCTGGGATGAAATTTCATGATCCCTGTTCAGCCAAAGAATGCATTTTTTCTAAGGAATTTGAAAAACAAACCATCTTATCATTTCTACATTCTTAGAGAGTGGCCCAAAATGGAAGTAGATGCTTTATCATGATGACTGCTGTTTAGTTAGTGTGCGTGTCAGTGCCACTTTTTAATCAATACAAGACAAAAGGAAGCACTGCAATCCCTGGAAATCCATTTAGATGCAAAGAAATGCATTTAAAATTAACCATTAATTTAGTGTTAAAGTCTCCTAAACATGTACACATACACACTACCAACCAAAACAGGACGAATTTTTAAAAGGCAAAATTTTAAATGCCTACATATTATTCTTATTTGCAGATGTAGGGGGCTGTAAGTAAAGAACACTATAATAATGCTCTTGGTTGATATTTTGTTTAGTTTTATTGTATACATACATACAGGAAAATAGTTCAATAAAACTAAATATATGCATATATAAACATACACAACATATATATATATATATACACATATATATACACTATTGTATAAGAGGACCCTCTTTTGAGAAGAGGATTTATGTTGGATAATGAAGATGATAGAACAAAAGACAATAATTAAAAATAAAATACATGCATGATGTTTGAAAATACTCATAAAATACTATTAATAATAGTATTTATAAGAAGAATATTCATATAATACTTTAAGGCTGGCAAAGCACTTTACATACATTATCTCATTTATGTATCATAAAATGTTGATATGGCTCCGCTTTTTAAATGAAGCTATTTCTGCACACTGGGGAAACTTTAGAGAAAAACCCCATCATTGTGCATTATAGTGGAGAGACTACTGAACAATCAGAAGACCCTAGTGTGGGACTTGGCTCTCCCAGTTCACTACCTGCATGATCCCTGACAAACCACTCAAGCAATGTGATCCCCAGTTTCTTCATCTGTAACAGAGCAATAGCTATATTTGTATTATTTATCTCACAAGACTATCGTGAGAAAAGTGCCTTATAAAATTTGTAAGTGTTACAAAAATGAAAACTATTATTAGCATTATCACCATTGTCTATGTTATTGCGCATAGAAATATGTTTAACTTGGATATGGTTTAAATGTTGCACCAACTTTAATAATTCCTTTGGTCCCCACTAAAGTCAAGCCTTCATTTGCACTTCAAACATCCTGAAGCCCTGGCACTAGGGGCAACAGTAAGTTGTAGCTTCTGGGTAGTAATCTCTTGGAAAGATCAAACAATCAAAAAATACATTCCAGAAAACTTGACCAAACCAGAAACCTCCAGCCTCCTTGAGACAACAGACTCCCTAAGGCTCCCCTTTGATATATTCTGAGCACCCATTACATTGGTGATCATGCAGATTTCTCTGTTAATCAGCACTCCCAACCTGGCTTCCCTGACTCCAATGAGACTGAACATGAATCCACACAGGTTTGAAAGGCATCCTCAGGTGATTCCTTTATTTCCTGGTTCTAAAAGATGATGCTTCTGCAATTCAAAAGGCATCAACCCCTCCACACTCTGCTGGGTCTGCTGCAAACCAGCCTCAGCAGGAAAATAGCACGATTGCCTCTGCTTTGACTGAGAGTCCAGTGAAGGATTTCAGGAGCAAACTGCACATTCATTTCTGGATTTGATCTTCCAGTTTTACATGTTTTTCTACCAATATAGATTGGCTCTGATTCTCCAGCTGATCTTTTTAGAGAACTGCCTGGGGTGTATAGAGGGGAATTGAATGGGCATTCAGATGTATTACTGAATCCAAGGTCGGTCCTTTGAACACATTATGACGCTTCCTTGCAGCCCACTCATGCTGCAAACCAAAGAGTACAGATGTTATCCTATTGCCTGAGATAATGCACATATTTTTTCAAGTGTGTTTATTTTATATTATTTTATTTTTATCATTATTATAAGAAAGAGAAACAAGAGGCTGGTAGATGGCACAGTAGACAGAACAACTAGCTTTGGAGTTAGGAGGACCCACATTCTAATCTGGCTTTAGATTGGCGACCCTGGTCAAGTCCCTTAACTCTGCCTCCAAAAAGGAAATGGAAACAAGGAGAACACTACTTGTAAGAAACTTTTTTAAAATAACTTTTTATTGATAGAACTCATGACAGGGTAATTTTTTTACATTATCCCTTGCACTCGCTTCTGTTCCGATTTTTCCCCTCCCTCCCTCCACCCCCTCCCCCAGATGGCAAGCAGTCCTTTACATGTTGAATAGGTTACAGTATATCCTAGATACAATATATGTGTGCAGAACCGAACAGTTTTCTTGTTGCACAGGGAGAATTGGATTCAGAAGGTATAAATAACCCGGGAAGAAAAACAAAAATGCAAGCAGTTTATATTCATTTCCTGTAATGACCGCGTATTTAAAATCAGCCGGAGTCAGGAATTCAGGTTAAGGGAAAAATCTTCAATATTTATTGAAGTGAAGAGGTGAATAAAGATTGCAATAGCAAATATAGGCAAGAAAGATTGCGATAGCAAATATAGGCAGTTGCGACAGGAAGCCAGCTAAGAGAGAGCGACGCGAGCCGAGCCAACTGTGGCAATGGCAATCTCAAAAGCCTCTCCTCCCCTTCCTTTTCCACTCCCCTGCCTCCACCCACCAAAATCGTCATTTCCTATACAACACATCAGGACTTGCACAAAGAGTGGGTGGGGGCCATTCTTTCTCCAAGCTTATGTATTAATAGAGTATGGTCCAATTACATTTAGCCTCATGTGCTTGGGACCTCAGTGCATCAACTCAAGCCTCAGCCCATTACAATTTCCCAGTGTTCTTTCTTTGGGTGTAGCTGCTTCTGTCCATCCTTGATCAAATGAAACTGAATTAGCTCTCTTTATCGAAGAGATCTACTTCCATCAGAATACATCCTCAAACAGTATCGTTGTTGAGGTATATAATGATCTCCTGGTTCTGCTCATTTCACTCCGCATCAGTTCATGTAAGTCTCGCCAGTCCTCTCTCTATTCATCCTGCTGGTCATTCCTTACAGAACAATAATATTCCATAACATTCATATACCACAATTTACCCAGCCATTCTCCAATTGATAGGCATCCATTCATTTTCCAGCTTCTAGCCACTACAAACAGGGCTGCCACAAACATTTTGGCACATACAGGTCCCTTTCTCTTCTTTAGTATCTCTTTGGAGTATAAGCCTAGTAGAGACACTGCTGGATCAAAGGGTATGCACGTAAGAAACTTTTTGTAGCGTGGGACATTTGCATGTGGAAATTCATTTCTGTGAAGAAATCTTTTTCTATTTCTAGGGTAGAAAAATAGTTTATTTTTCTATGGAGCATAAAAGCTCATACATATACAAAGTATTTGTGTGCTTTTTGGACACACAAACACACACATACACAGAGTCTATGAAGTCTGTGCCATTCACTATGTTGAGCATTGGCTGATCTCTCCAGGGATTCTGACTTAGACCAAGGAGCTGACAAAGATGAGTTTGAAGTGTTTTTCGTGGCTTTCACTTTTTTTTTTTTTTTTTGAAGATTACAAACTAGAAACTTACATTTTACTTTTTAGAACAAAGGACAATTTCAGCTTTAATTTAGCCAGGTGAGACCTCATGAAAGTAAGTGGTAGCCATTCAACTTGTAAAGAGCCAAAAGATAAGGTTACCTAAAGCAAACAGTTCAGGGTCTGGAAAGGAGGCTCAGTCTAGATGCTCCTGAATAGAGCAACACCTGATCACAGATGGAGTGCTGGAAGGGAATTCAATGGTCTAACCCCTTTGTTTCGTTTGACTGTTGTACAGTCATTGTCCAACTCTTCACGACTCCATTTGGGGTTCTCTCGGCAAAGATACTGATGTGAACTATCTTCCCCTGTCAGAAAGAAGCCCATCTGGCTATTATCAGATATAACCAATTCCAATAACAATATCCTGTTTGAATAGAGTGACTGTGGTGATGAAACTCCTTTGTCTATCCCTCAAACCTCTCCAAGTCTTTAAACAACTTTTAAGATAATGATTAGCATAATTTTCGACAAGAATGGGGGTTGCCAGGGGCATTCCATCTAGCTCTTTGACCCTCCCTCTTGAGTTCTTGCCTTTACACCTGGGATACCTCAAACTACAGCCAGTGGGCCAGATGCAGCAGCTGAGGACGTTTATCCCCCTCATTCAGGACTATGAAGTTTCTTTTTTTAAAGGCCCACAAAACAAAGTTTGTTTTTACTATAGTCTGGCCCTCCAACAGTCTGAGGGACAGTGAACTGGCCCCCGACTTTAATATTCAGGATGCATATGACCTGTGAGCAAGTATTTTCTGACCTTCAGTTCCTTTATCTGCAAAATGGAAATAATAATATTGCATAACCTGTAGGCTATAACTGTTTTATAAACTTTCAAATGCTATTTGTGAGCAATTATTATCTCAATAATCTGAGCTTAATTAGCTTAAATGCCATTATGTTTCTTTCCCCCCCTCCCCAGAAAGTAAAACAAAAGGGGGGAAGCAGAGGGGTAATTATGAATACTCAGGAGAGATGTATGTCCTAAACCTCAGAGTCAGAAGGGAACTCAAGGTTCTAATCCATCCTATACTTGAACTGGAATCTTCTTTAAAACAGTCTCCCAATATGGTCATCAAGGGCCCCTTTGAAGATCTCCTGGAATGAGAAACTCATTGCTTCCAAAAGCCAGTCACTCAACTTTGGGACAGTTTTAATTATTAGGAAGCTTCCCTTTACACCTAGTTGAAATTCTGCCCATTGTTTTTAGTTTGGTCTTCTGAACCCAGCAAGCAAATTTAATCTCTCTTCCTTATGTCACAGTTTCTAATATTTCAAAATAGATATCTGTCTTTTCTTCTCCAAACTAAACATTCCCAATTCCTTCAATTGATCCCTTCTGGTACAGTTTCTAATCTCCTCATCACCTTATTAATCCTAGCCCAGATAAGTTTTGATCCCCTTTGATGTTCCCATAATGTGATCGCCAGAATTTAATACAAGACCCCAGAAATATCCTGTCCTGGAAAGAGGACAACCAGAACACCTTCCTCAATCTGGACAGTGGACTCATATTAACATAGTCCTGGAAACTGGGCATTGGAAATAAAGTATAAAACCTAGCCAGAACAACAAGGGAATGGGAAGCTGAGAAAGGATGCTTTGATTCCCTCAGGAAAAAAAATATTTGGTTCCAGGAGGCCACAGTTATCCTTAACCACAGGGACTACAGTACTTGGAATGAAGAATAAGACAATCTTTAGAATTCCCCTTTTTAATTTGAAGAGAGGAAAAAAAAGACAAAAATCTAATCATTTGACTCCCCCCTAAGGTTTCTAAGCTACCACCCTCTTCCAGGAACAGATGGTTCAAATTCGTTTTGGATCAGTAGGGCAGATCCTTCTGAGATGGTCACCAAGACCACAGTGACCTTCTCTGAGCCTTTCCTTCAGCCAAGTTGTATGCTTGTGTATTTATTTGAGTTGTGCCAAGAGATAGGGGCTTTCAGGCAACATCTGGTTCCCTAAGAGTTTTTGATTGTTATCCTCAGCTGAATCATTTCAATCATATGTTTGAAATACAAAACAACCTTTCTTACCTTTTACATTTGTTAAAAAAAAAATGTAAAAACACATTCTTTTTTTCAAAATTCTTTCATGTACCTGAATGTATGTGAGCTTCACCCCAATACTATGAGGGACATTTTGCAGATCATCACTTTGGAGGATACAAATATTAAATGATTTCCCTAAAGTCCCATAGATAGAACTTTAGCTAGGGCAGAGCCACAGGAGTTGGGATCTAAAGCATTAACCTTTTAGAGGATCAGAATTCAAGGAAGTGAGGGAAAGACAAGTGGGCGGTTTTAGGGATGTTGGTTAGGGTTTCAAATATGCTGGAGCTACAATTAGAATTTCACAGAACCTATCAACGGCTACAATAAAAAGCCATGGATCCTGGAATACTATATACTGACAATCAAAAGGACTACGGTTAAGCTGAAAATATATACAGCAAAATTAAGGATAATATTGAATGAAAAAATGAACATTCAACATACTGTCAGACTTTCAGGATTTTGTCAGAAACTAACCTGAACTCAATAGAAAATTTAGTGTATAAGAGCCACTATCAAAGACTAATTTCAAGGAACTCAATAAGGAAATTTGAAAACTGTTTTTATTCTGTATGTTGAAATGTATTGGGTAGTCCAGAAAAAAGATTGGAGTAGAGCTGAGTATGATGGGACTTTGAAAAACAAAATCATGCAGAAAAACAGAAAAAAAACCCAATAATCGTGAGATTCATTAATAATGAGGTTTATTTTTCAAAACATATACATGGATAATGCTGCAATATTAGCCCTTGCAAAACCTTGTGCCCAGTTTTTACCCTCCTTCTTCCACTCCTCTCCCCTAGATGGCAAGTAGTCCAATATATGTTAAATATGATAGAAATATATGTTAAATCCAATATGTGTTTACATAGTTATACTATTAGCTTATTGTACAAGAAAAATCAAATCAAACCAGAAAAGAAAATTATGAAGAAAATAAAATGCAAGCAAACGACAACAAAAAGAGTGAAAATGCGATATTGTGAACCACATTCAGTTCCCACAGTCCTCTCTCTGGGTGTAGATGGGTCTTTCTAGGGTGTTAGATTTTATCAAATGCTTTTTCTGCATCTATTGAGATAATCATATGGTTTTTGTTAGTTTGGTTATTGATATAGTCAATTATGCTAATAGTTTTCTTAATATTACACCAGCCCAGCATTCCTGGCATAAATTCCATTTGGTCATGCTGTATTATCTTGAGGATGACTTTCTGTAATCTTTGCTAATAATTTTGTTTAAGATTTTTGCATCTATTCATTAGGGAAATTGGTCTATAATTTTATTTCTCTGTTTTCATCTACCTGGTTTAGCTATCAGTACATGTCTATGTCACAAAAAGAATTTGGTGGGAGTCCTTCTTGCCCTATTTTTTCAAATAGTTTGTGTAGTATTGGAGTTAATTGTTCTTTAAATATTTGGTAGAATTCACATGTAAATCCATTTGGCCCTGGAGATTTTTTCTTAGGGAGTTTATTAATAGTTCTATTTCTTTTTCTAAAATGGGACTATTTAAGTAATTTATTTCCTCTTCTGTTAATCTGGGCAATCTATATTTTTATAAGTATTCCTTCATTTCACTTAAGTTATTAAATTTATTGGCATAAAGTTGGGTAAAATAAGTGCTTATTATTGCTCTAATTTCCTCTTCATTGGTGGAAAGTTTTCCCTTTTCATTTTTGAGACTAACAATTTGATTTTCCTCTTCCTTTTTCTAATCAAATTAAGATTTTTAGTGAATTATCTAAGATTTATTTGTTAGTTTTTTCATAAAATCAATTCTTAGCTTTATTTATTAATTCAATAGTTTTTATTTTCAATTTTATTAATCTCCCCTTTTATTTCAAATTTGGTATTTAACTGGGAGGTTTTAAGTTTGTTTTTTTCCCCCTAGCTTTTTTAGTTGCAAGCCCAATTCATTGATCTTCTCTTTCTCTATTTTATGCAAGTACACATCTAGAGAAACAAAATTTCTCCCAATAACTGCTCTGGCTGCATCCTACAAATTCTGGTACATTGTCTCATTATTGTCATTCTCTTGTATGAAATTATTGTGTCTATGATTTGCTGTTTCACCCATCTGTTCTTTAGGATTAGTTTATTTAGTTCCCAATTGATTTTTGGTCTATTTTTTCCTGGCCTTTTATCAAATATAATTTTTATTGCATTGTGATCTGAAAAAAAATGCATTTACTATTTCTGCCTTTCTGCATTTGATTTTGAAGTCTTTATGCTCTAATGTATGATCAGTTTTTGTATAGGTTCCATAAAGTACCAAGAAAAAATGTACTCCTTTCTATCTCCATTCAGTTTTCTCCAAAGATCTATCATATCTAACTTTTCTAGTATTCTATTTACTTTTTTTTTTTAAATTTTTTATTTAATAATTACATTATATTGACACTCGTTTCTGTTCCGATTTTTTCCCCCTCCCTCCCTCCACCCCCTCCCCTAGATGGCAAGCAGTCCTTTATATGTTGTATATGTTGCAGTATATCCTAGATACAATATATGTTTGCAGAACCGAACAGTTCTCTTGTTGCGTAGGGAGAATTGGATTCAGAAGGTATAAATAATCCGGGAAGAAAAACAAAAATGCAGATAGTTTACATTCGTTTCCCAGTGTTCTTTCTTTGGGTGTAGCTGCTTTTGTCCGTCATTTATCAATTGAAACTCAGGTCTCTTTGTCAAAGAAATCCACTTCCATCAAAATATGTCCTCATACAATATCGTTGTCGAAGTGTATAATGATCTCCTGGTTCTGCTCATTTCACTTAGCATCAGTTCATGTAAGTCTCGCCAGTCCTCTCTGTATTCATCCTGCTGGTCATTTCTTACAGAACAATAATATTCCATAACATTCATATACCACAATTTACCCAGCCATTCTCCAATTGATGGGCATCCATTCATTTTCCAGTTTCTAGCCACTACAAACAGGGCTGCTACAAACATTTTGGCACATACAGGTCCCTTTCCCTTCTTTAGTATTTCTTTGGGATATAAGCCCAATAGAAACACTGCTGGATCAAAGGGTATGCACAATTTGATAATTTTTTGGGCATAATTCCAGATTGCTCTCCAGAATGGTTGGATTCGTTCACAACTCCACCAACAATGCATTAGTGTCCCAGTTTTCCCGCATCCCCTCCAACATTC